>NC_081155.1:6212838-6430926 GCF_012432095.1 Onychostoma macrolepis
ACAGTGTTTAATTAAATGATCAAATAACTAATGATTAAGCATTTGGTAAAATCAACTGTAAATCAAAGACAATAAATCTCTCAAGATCTCAGCAGAGGAGGATCAAACATCTCCACAAACAGCATCACCAGCTTCACTCATTAGATTGACTCCATTTCTGTCAGACATCTATAGCTTTTATTGATAATTACCAGAGGTTTAGATGTTGGTATTTGTTTCATTTGAACTCACCATTGTGGTGGACAGTGTTTGCTTTAGCTGGGATCTTGGTCCTCGCGTTTCTTGCATTTGCTTTTCATTGGCTGCCGTGGCTGTGTCTTTGTGAAACACAACTGTTGTGGCAAAGAAAGCCAAAATGAAGCAAGATCAGATGTTATTAGCTTCTGTTTGATGATGGCAAAATCATCACAAATTGAGCATCTGATGTTATTTTAAGTTTTGTTTTATATTTTAGCGTTCATAGCCACCAAATCTTATGAAGCTGTACCAAGAGCATTGAAATGACCGCTTATTGTGAAAATGCATGTGCATGAAACATTTTGAGGAAACGCATACAGAGGTCAAGATTTTGCACATGAATCACAACAACGGTGACAATCAAAGCAAACAAAAAAGCTTCATGCTGCAATGCATGATGGGTGGCTTCATAGAACAAACTCATCCTTAATTCCTGAGTTTTTTTGTTTTGATTGTCACCATTGTTGTGATTCATGCACAAAATCTTGATGTCTGTGTGTGACTACATGATGGTCTTGCTCAATTTTTTCTTTTCATCAGTAAGTATATACATAACAGTTGAAACACAACATGAAAGGTTAATTTTGTCATCATTAACAGGAAAATATTAACACTTGACTTCAGTTTTTTCTGCCACAACAATCGTGCTTTTACAAACACACTGTTACAGGGGCATAAAAAAAGCTAACACAAGAAGTACGAGGACCAAGATCCCAACTAAAGCAAACACTGTCCACCACAATGGTGAGCTCAAATGAAACATATACACATCTAAACCTCTGGTAATTATCAATAAAAGCTATAGATGTCTGACAGAAATAGAGTCAATCTAATGAGTGAAGCTGGTGATGCTGTTTGTGGAGATGTTTGATCCTCCTCTGCTGAGATCTTGAGAGATTTATTGTCTTTGATTTGCAGTTGATATGCTTAAGCATTAGTTATTTGATCATTTAATTAAACACTGTTTCATTGAAGTTGATTTTTGGACAAACACAATGTCTGTGAGTTGCTTTGCAATTACAAATGTAAATTACATTGAAATAACATGAGTTTAAATCTAATGCTTCCTGAGAGTGTTTATTTGGTCCAGAAACAGTATAAATTGTGTCTAAATGAACCTTAAATGATGTTAAAAATATGTCCACTTACCACATTTGAACTAGTTTTTAACCTTGTATGGAGGTTCACTGAACGTCTATATCGGACGCTCAGAACACGTCAAAAAAAGACGTCATAAAAACTTTCATTCTGGCTCCTCAGTGGACGTCTTTTCAACGTCTGCAAAGACATAAAAAGACGTCCACTGGACGTAACTTTGCCCAGTGGGAAAGTTAATTAATGTAATGGTACTTTTACTTGAGTAAAACATTTTCGTACTCTTTCCACCTCTGTCAGTTTCTTTAAGTTAACCTTCAATAATTCTGGTTCAATTTCCATGCCTTTACTGTACGTTTGCAGCTGACGTCAGTCAAATGAAACCATAGACTGAAACTCACCTAGTCATTCTAGTTGATAATTTGCTACATAATAAGAGTCACAGATGTGTAGAAAATTTGTGTATTATTATATATCAACTATAGAGGACGCGATATGGCACAGCTCTCTGAACTGCACTAGTTACTTTTTATTAGATTTATTGAACTGTAGATGAGGTGTACTAAATATAATGTAATAAGTAACTTTCTAAGTTCTAAGTAATTTTCCTTATTAGTAACATTATGTACACAATACTCATAAAAACTCATAAAAAAGAAAAATATCCATTAAAAATATGTAGATTGTACCAATTGTATTCCTTTTTTTTCACTTGTAACATCAGTGCAAATGTGTGTTGAAGTTTTGACAGTCTTTTTTATTTATGTTTGATCACTGAATATATCGGTCCGTCGTTTGTCTTGATGTTTTGTGGATGTGTCACTGTTGAGTAGATCAGTTCTGTTCTGCTGTCTGTTGTTGGTTCAGGCGGCTTCATATTAACATAATAATCACAGTCTGTATCTGTCACCTGATTGGTGGAGTGGGTGTGACTGGGGTTTGAATCAGGCTGCTGATTGGTTACTGTGGCATAAACAGTAGAGTCTTGTGGGCGGGTGTTGAGGTGTGATGCAGGCGTCTGATTGGACGAGGATGTTGGAGTGATGATATCAGATGGTCCAGGGTCACTGTTTGTGATCTCATACATGTGGACACTCTGAAAAACAACATATACATTAATAATTTACTAGTTTATATAGATAATACTGATAATCATTTCTGATATTCTACAGGTAAAGATTTAATCACCCACCTCCGTATTATGCTGCACATTTTGCTGAAATAAAGCTGAAGGGACAATGAAAAGAGAGAAAAGTCAAAGTCAAATCTATTCAGACCCTCAAAAAGGACTTTATAATCACAAATAAACTGTTACCTGTCCCAGATTTCCTTTTCCTCTTTTTCAGGACGAGGAACGTTCCAGAACACAGAACCAGAACCAGCAGAACCGAACCCAGACCGCCAGCGACAGAAGACAGATCTGAACACAACATTAAAACAACAACTGTCAAATGAACAATAGTTGATATAAATCGTTTTAGTTATTGTGCAATTAAGAGTACAATATTGGAAATGTGTTGCTGTTATATTGTGTAACCAAAGTGAAACCGCGATGGTGAACCTCAGTCCTCCGAGGAAAACGCTTCTGTCTACAGCTGATGTGAAACCAGATTAACCACATCTGATGTGTGCATCACTTTGATCAGCTTCATCTGAGTCCACAAATTTTCAAACCAATCGCTTTTCTCCAAAATGTCTCTTTTTTTGTAATCATTGAGGGCACTGTTGCATTGTGGGTAGTGTAGTTTGTGTGTTTACGAGTGTTTGTCTGATTGATTTGAACTGCTGCACTTCCTGTTCTTGTTGTTTCACTCTCTTTTTGACGAGTCAAAGACAGAGAAAAAAACAATTAAATGTGAATGTGCTGTTCATGCGATAAGAACATTGTGACGACATTGACAACATGAACACATAGAAATGAAGCACTACATGTACATACACAAACCATTCATATTTTGTGAATATGAAGAGAAGTTGTATTTTCTGTTGAAGACACTTTCTTATCCAAAGCAGTATAAAAGTACATTATAAATATATGTATATATATGAAGAGTTTGGTTCCAAAACGCAATAAACACCATTAAAAAAAAATAAATAAATTGAGTTAACACCAAAATCAATATTGTATCTGGTCGGTATTGAAAAGTCAATTTTTAATTTTATGCAAAATACAATATCCGTCAAGTTATTCTGTCATGTTTTCTCCCTTTTTTTTTTCCAAACCGCGACAAACGCCAGTCTCCCTTCTCTGCAGAACGCGATATATCCGCTCAACCAATCACAGCGCACCATTCCACGCACTGTAGACAGTAATGTCTGTGCTTTGAATACACCCGGCATCCGAGTTTTCCTCATCTACTTTGTATTTTTTGATCGACATACAAACAAAAAGGGCTGCACGATAAATCGCATGTGATTGTCATGCGCATCTTGTCAGTAAAGCTGATTTGTGTGAGCAAATCTTTTAGCAAATCTCCATCACGTGCTTTCAAATGGAGTGGCATTTAATACACAGAGCCGTAGTTCACTGAAAAGCTACGCAATATCGCATTCATAATCTCAGATGAATCGCATTCGATTATGAACACGATATTGCGTAGCTTGTCAGTGAAAGTGTTTTTATTACTGCCATTAATGTTTTTGTTAATACAGCTTATAGCTGTATTAGTATAGCATACCAGTATAGCACTAGTCAACTAAATGAATGTAACAGGGCAAAGATGAATGCACTTTTGGAAGTTGAATGTAAGGGTGTGAGACAACAGGTATTCGCAGGCCCGTCGTCAGGAGAAAGGGTTCACCCAACCCAAAAAAGTTGACAAAAAATATAAAAAATTTCCCCCAAAACAAAATGATGGCAATACTCGCAGAGATGTTAAGTGAAAAAAAAGATGACAATTTATTTACAGTGCTCGAGAGGTGAAACGATCCCAGTAGAAAAATGACCAAAGCTATATACAAAGTAACAAAGAAACACTGTACAAAAGAACAAAACAAACGGATAAATATGTGTACATATACAGACGCAAACTTTGAAATTGCTCACGGCACCACAGTTGCACGCTCGCTCGCCAGGTAAACTGACAACCTACCCTGGTTTGGGGCTCCCTTTTATAACCCAAGCCCCGCCCCCTCGGATTAAACCAGGTCGAGGTAAGTATAAAAAGGTAAGTATGTACATATTTACAATAACGCACAAATATACATAACTATAACATCCACTCCATGTTTTCAGATGTTAAATAAAAGAATATATACAAAAATAACAAAAATAAACAGATTGCAACAACAACACAACATTTCCTACTTCCCCTTTAACCTTTTCAGTGGTGAGTTTAAAATATTCCAGCGGTCCCCCCAGAGTGAGTTTTTTTTAGGCGACCGTTATTTTAGAACGTTTTGCCTTAATGTTTCCATGGCGACGCGTCATGATTGTCACGTGACACACCGCGGCCACAATAACACTGTATGACAGATGGATCGCTTTTATTTCGTTTTTCCTTTCTTATTCAAAATATTCATAAACTTGCTTACCATATAATCAACTATCTGATATTCCGATTCACAAATATGTGCAAATGAGTGTGTTTTATCGTTTAAAAACAGTTCTAAATGATCTTGATCGTGATCTGTAATGTGAGATATGGCGCCGCCATGTTTGTTCGCTGCAGTTCAGAGAGTCCGGTCAGTCGATTTACATCACATAAATTCATCAATTTCTCGCGAAATACATGCAAGTAAGTGGCGGGTGAGATGGGAGGAGAATACAGTGAACTTTATAGTTACTTACACTATGTGTATTTGATATTAATAAAACATATCTGAAAATTATATTTGAATGGATTGTTATTGCTGCTTCCATAAACATCTGAGTGTATTTTACGAACTCTAAATGTATTGTTTTACTAGTACTTATGTGTATTTAAATGTCTAAAGCATAAAATAAACATTATGTGGTTAAAAACACTGCATAGATGCGATTATATGACAAGTGCAGCTGCATCTCAGCGTCAGTCAACGCGCGAAAACGCAGTTTGAATTTGGCAGTTATGCGACGTCACCGAAAGTTCTAAATCCCATATGTGGGACCGTACCGCTCAAAAGGGACAAACATTGGACGAGTCGGCTTCCGGTTGCTTCACACCAGCGCCACTATTGAACTCTGGCACTATATAGCCAGGCCACTGGGTGGCGTTCAGGTTAGCCGGCCGATAGAAGGAGAGCAACGCGAAAGACCGACTACACAGACACAAACCAACACTGAACACAGGTAAGTTTACAACACAAAACAAAACCAAAAGAAAACGAAGAATAACTCCAAAATATATGTATGTGTATGTGTGGTTATGCGCAGCGTGGATCACTGTCGGGGATGGAGATGGAGTGGATATGTTTGCGTGTATGTGAAACCAGTATGCTAATGGCGTGAGGAGTAGTACAGAGGACAGAGTACAGAGGAGGAGTGAGGTAAAATGCAGTGTATATGTGCTGCGCTAACCGACAGGGACAGGTCACTTTGTCACAAAGGGAAATGTCATTTTGGAATTTCTGTGGTCTAATGTGATGTTCTTGTTCATGATGAAATTTTATTTTATTGTTGTAATTAATTTATAGAATTAACAAGATGACCCGTTGAATTCATTTTAGGAGCGATGACTGATTGAATACATTTTTAGTCCAGTGCCTGTATAAAATTAGTATTGACCAAGTTCAGAGGCTGTCGTATGTGGATCAACTTGCTTTGTTGTGTATTTTCAACAAGTTTCAATATGAAAAATAACTTGGGGAAAAAAAAAAAAACGTGTCATGGATTTATTGAATTTTGGGAAAAACAAAAATCTCTTTTTATAATAAAGCTTTGAAAATCTAAATTTGGATTTGAATGTGTAATATTATTAAACCTAAAGATGGTGTGTGAAAGTTTGAAACAGAAAATAGTGGTTTTCATCTTGCCACTTTCTTGGTAAAGAAAACACATTTTAACTCAAATTAATCAATGGATTTATTAATAAAATGGATTTATAGCGTTTTGGAACCAAACTCTTCATATATATATATGTATGTATGTATGTATATGTGTGTGTGTGTGTGTGTGTTACAAGGAATCAAATATCTGGGGACTGAACCTTCAGTCTTGAACACAGATGTAGATTCCAGACCCTGCATGTACAGCAAGACATTAAACACATTTTATCTCAAAGGAATCATCTAATATAGAAATGCATTCAAGTATATTTATAAGCACACTATTCAAATATTCAAGAAATAAGAGTCATATGCAGTGACAGACAGATGAACTGACCTGCTGATTCGTGCTGATCTGTGATTGTTTCTTTTCTTTCTGTGATTGTGATGCTGGTGGATCGTGGATTCGGTTCTGTTGTGTTGAAATATGACACTGTAAAAAATGATTCACTATATTTACTCAATAAAATTGTGTCAACAGGTTACAAGCAATATTATTAATTAAATTCAACACATAAAAATTAATTAGAATTAATCAAATGAGATAATTACAAATTAACCATTCAAAATGAGTAAAATAGCACAAAAACAATTAAGTAAAATTTAAACAAAAATATTGATTTCACTAGCCAAAAAACAAACAACAACAACAACAAAAAACACTATGCTAGTGATACTATGTTATGCATGCCAGGCCAGTAGTTGGCGATGAAGAAACACTGCGCAAAAACGTAATATGCATGCACATGACGTCACCTTTTTCACAAATTCATGTTTTTGTTGTTTACATGGAGATGATACAGGCATCGTGTTCAAAAGCTTGTGTTTCCAAAACAGTTACTGATGTTAACAAACAGAATCACTGAAGGAGGAAATCTGAATTTTTAGGTTACCATCACGGTGGTCAATGTTTGCTTTAGTTGGGCTCTTGACCCTTGATTCTTTAACATTAGATTTTGTTTGGCTGCTGTTACAGAGTTAAACAACTGTTAGACAAGCCAAATGAGAAGGTGGTCTGGTTTTGTTGTTTATGTATTGCCATCATCATTTGACCTGAATCTCTGTACTCTTTTAGAGCTTAATCTCTGAATTAGATTTACTTTTAAGCCCTTACAGCAGTCCTGTAATTCTACAGAATAAGATCTGAAGTTTTCAGTATAATTCAAAGGGTTTCTTAAAAATTGTTCTGATCAAAGAAAAAAAAGTTGTTCTTTTAGGCTCACTCTGACATCAATAATCAGAGTATGAATCTCAACAACGGTGATAAACAGATCAACTCTGAACGTCACAAAACAAACTACTAAAAATATGCAATGCATGATGGGAGCTATTGATGAGTTTTGATTGGTGGCACCCAGAATGCACTGCAACATTTGATGGTCACCATTGTTGAGGTTCTCACGCTGATACTTGATGTCTGTGTGCCTAGATGAAAGCTTTTTTTATTTTTTATTATTTGATCAGAAGAGCTTTTAAAAATCTGTTTATGCTGAAAATTCCAGCTATTACACTGTATAATCACAGGATGGCAGAAATCAATACGGTAAATCCAACTCAGAGATTCAGATGACGATGATGTCAAAACATAACCAACACCACCCGATCTCCTTTTTTCTTGGCTTATCTTAACTGATGTCTAACTTAGTTACAGCAGCCAAACAATGTCTAATGTTAAAGAGTCAAGGGTCAAGAGCCCAACTAAAGCAAACATTGACCACCGTGATGGTGACCCAATGGTAAAACATGATTTTCTTTCTCAGTGATTCTGTTTGTTAACATCAGGTGTCTTCAATAATTCAGTTTTGGGGGCCTGGAAACACAAGCTTTTGAACAAGATGCCTGTATCATCTCCATGTAAACAACAAAAACATGAATTTGTGAAAAAGGTGACATCATGTGCATGCATATTACGTTTTTGCGCAGTGTTTCTTGATCGCCAACTACTGGCCTGACATGCATAACATAGTATCATTAGCATAGTGTTTTTTGTCCAATGAAACCAATATTTTTGTTTAAATTTTACTTAATTTTTTTGTGCTATTTTACTCATTTTGAATGGTTAATTTGTAATCATCTCATTTGATTAATTCTAATTATTTTTTATGTGTTGAATTTAATAATATTGCTTGTAACCTGTTGACACAATTTTATTGAGTAAATACAGTGAATCATTTTTTACAGTGCAGTTGAAAAAGAGCTGATAGTTGAAACTTTAGTGGTCTTCTTCACTGATCAGTGACAGGAAAGTTTAACTTTAAATACACTTTAAATCTTTCATGTAATCTCTGGTTTAACAATATATTTTATACCAAACACACTCAGCAGACAATCAGCTCAACAGTATATGAGTCGACTTACAAGATTTAATGACTTGGTCACTCACTCACACTTTCTAATAAAATTAATCACTTACTCTGTTTAACAAGCAACACAATCTCTGAATAGACATCGTTAAAATATACAGTCCTCTCCACAGCACACCAGTATTGTCCTTGATCAGTTGATCTCAGGTCAGTGATGCTGACGGTGAAAACTCTGGTCGTCGTGTCGTCAGTCAGAGAGAATCTCTTGTCTTTAGCTGGAGATCCTGATTTAACCATGATGTTTCTAAACCCAAAGATACACTCGCCTTTACAAAAATACTTTGAATTTGACTCATATCCAGATTCATAGCTGCATCTGATGTCTAGTCTCTCTCCTCTGTGTCCTGTGACTGTTTCTGGAGCACCAACAACAACTGAAAACAGAAAAAATCATTATACAGAGTTATATGTTATGAGTTATATGTGACAAAGACACATTATCAGACCAGAATAATAATGTATAAATATAATCCATATGAGACTCACCATGCAGTAATAAAAAACATGAAAACATGTCAAACTCTGTACAAAAGACCTCCGAGTCTTAAACTTACCTGTACAGATACTGGAAAAGACGAGCAGAACAACACACACACTGAACATTTTACTTTAATATGAGACCAAATTCTGTGACAAAGTCTCTTCCGTACTGAGCGAAGAATTGCAGTATCGTATTTCCTTCCCCTTTCTGTCTCTTTATAACCACATCCATCTTTAAACAACATCTTCACACTAATGACACCAATCTAAACAGCACACTACTTACATGTAATTTTTATCAAAATCAAGATTTTAGGTTCTGTAACTGTTCTCAGTTTAAGTTAAACTTCAATAGTTTTGTTCATTTATTTTATGAATTCACCATAAGTTTGCAGCTGATTTCAATCAAATGTAAGTCATAGTCGTTGATGATTTCTTACATAATAAGAGTCACAGGTGTGTGTCGAATCTGTGTGTTATCACACACCACCTGTAGAGCACGCGTTTTAGCGCAGCTTTCTGAACTGCATGCTTAGGGTAAACAAAATACAAATTTACATTTTTATTGGACTTATTAACAGTGGTGAAAAGAGTACCTGAAAACAATACATGAGTAAAAGTACATATACCTTACAGTGAAAATTACTCCACTACAAGTTACAAACCACCGATTTTAAAACAACTTGAGTAAAAATATTGATAACACTTTATTTCAATAACCCACTTTAGACATTCTACTAACAGTAAGTAACTTTATAACAGCACATGCAGTTACAGAGAAAGATCTAACACAATAATTCAAGGGTCAAAAGCCCAACTAAAGCAAACACTGATCTCCATGATGGTGGTATCATTTTATCCAATAAAACATCAACATCTGATCCTCTGTAATTCTCAATAACAGCAGGAGTTCATCACTAATGCACAATCATCATTTAATTAGTCTCTTAATTAGGGATGTGGCCGAAGCCGAATACCTTATTCGGAAAGGCACGGATAATGGCTTCAAAACGAATAATGGATTTATCCGAATAACAGAAAAAATATTCGCAGACACAATCACATGTTTTCTGGAACGGCACTGCATTAGTGCATTAGAGTTCATGGGTGGAATAAACATATGGCAGGACTTTTACTTTTTGATCCTTGGACTTTACACCTCTGTCTGTAATATATCTGCTTGTTTTACACTCTTTAGCCACCAGGTGGTATTGTGAGCAAATGAAGGCTCCAGAAATTAACCCTTTTATGAACCACTTGGCTGAAAAGCTGAAAAGCTTCATGAAGCTTCATTTGCCCATCGCTAGCGGAGAGCATACCGACGTTTCCAGAGGCCGGAGACATTTATCAAAACTCATACAAAACGGAAAAGGGAGGTGAAACAGTTAGAACCAAGTAGACATAATTTCCAAAAAAAGTTCAGAAGGGTTATCTCCAAGCATAAGATTACTGTGTATTTCAAACCAATGACTACTTTGAGCAGAGGTGGGTAGTCCAGGGGCCAAAGAGTAAAAGTCCTGCCATATTTTTGTTCCAGCCATGAACTCAGCAGCTTATTTCACCAGAGGAGGAACCAAGTCATTCCTTTCAAGTCACAAGCAAGTCTCAAGTCAAATCTCAAGTCCCTAGTCCTCAAAGAGTTAATGAGATAATTAGGTGACTAATTAAATGATGATTGTGCTTTAGTGATGAACACCTGCTGTTATTGAGAATTACAGAGGATCAGATGTTGATGTTTTATTGCTTAAAATTATGCCACCATCATGGAGATCAGTGTTTGCTTTAGTTGGGCTCTTAACCCTTGACCTCCTCTGTTAGATCACTCTCTGAAACAATGTATGTACTGTTATAAAGCAGAGAAATCAGTGCTGCGCGCTGAACAGCTATTATGCGTTTTCGTATGATAAGATAAAACAGGCACTGACACTGTTTATTTGAGTATGCTGTTTTTCACCGTTGTTGAGATTCATACGCTGGTTCTTGGTGATTGTGTGTGTCTAAAATAAATACTTTTCTGAAGGTTTTTTATATATATATATCAGAACAGCTCATAGATTAAGGTTTATAGAAAATACAGAATTTTCACCATGGAGTCACAAGGCTGTTGTAATCAATAAAGGAAATTTAACTCAAATATTAAACTCTAAATGAGTTCAGGCCAAATAAAATGATTATGTTAGGTCACCAACACCTGATGACTTTTGCTCTTTGTAAAAGTCTGGCTGTTATAATTCAATTAAAATGTAAAAAGTCAAGGGTCAAGAGCCCAACTAAAGTAAACACTGACCACTATAATAGTGACTTAAACACTTGTGATTTTCTTCTTTGGCGATTCTGCTTGTTAACATCAGGTGTCTTCAATAATGATCAATCATCACTCAATGGATGTCTTAATTACCTCATTGATTTTAACACCGCTTCAGTGTTACTTTTAACACTCTGTAGTGTGGACACATACAGACACCGAGCGGAGTTAATTTGACACTGGGGATTTTGCTGTGTACTAAAATGGTTAAATGAGTCAAGAGCAAAATAAAAATATAAATCTGTGTACTCACTGCAAGATACAAATAGTGTATTTTCCTGATAAAGTTTTATTACTTTTATCAAAGGTATCTCAGGTTTTGAAAAACAGATACTGATGGTTTGATCCAAAAAGAGTGATGTAATCCAATTTTAGAATCCTTTTTTTTTTTTTTAATGTTGAAGTACCCATTTTCAAGAATTGACCCAATTTGAACAGATTGGCCAAAATCTAATCAGAATCACATATTTGTCCTTGATGACCACTCAGTGTGTTTCCTAACAAAATATGTATAATTTTGCAATGAAGGTTTGAGACGGATTGTTTTCTTGTGATGTCATCAGCTAGTCAGTGCCGTGATGATGTCATTTCCCTGATTAGCCACTCCCTAATTAGTGAACATCACCCTTTACAGATAAAGTGATCATATTTACACCCTGTTTTACATTTGTTAGACCTACAAGATTATTTAAGACTACTGTACCATTTTCAAAGTTAATGCATTATTCATATTCAATAAAAGTAAAAAAAAGAAGAAAAAAAAGTGTATACTTCAGTATTCAGTACGGCGTTTGATCAGTACTGTGATAAATGGACTCTTCCTGAACAGAATCTGTTCTGAGAATCTGATAAATGTCACTCTGTCTACTGGTGTTCAGTTCTGTGTAGATCTGATCTGGATTCATTCTGCTTCTCACTGCAGCAGCAACATTGATGTAGTCGAGGTCTGTGTCGACTCTTTCTGTGTTTGCAGGTCTGTGAAACTTGTTCACTATAAAACCATCATCACTTTGAGCTGTGTGTAGGTTTGAGATGGCAGTTGGGTTTCCATTCTCATAGGCATTCTGTATTGGAATTGGAAACAGGAAATGATTGCTTCATCATCATTGAGCAAGGACGTGAACTCTGACTTGACTAAAGTTCATGACACAGTTAAGTATAGAAATGTTAAGTGAAGATGATCCTGACTCACCTCTTTTCTTCTCTTTTCTGTAACATGAAGCCCTTCAGCAGAAGAGGAGACCAAACCTGTAATAGATGAATATTACATTACTCTTAAAACTTCCATGCTAGCTTGAACATAGTATCACAGTCTCAGATATTTTGTTCAGTCCAGCAAGAGTCTGACTAAAATAATTCTGAAAACAAAGAAAAAATTAAATCCAAATTTAAAAACCCAACTGTTTTATTTATAATTATTTTGAATGATTAGATCTGATTTCAAGTAAACTGAACTGAATTAAACACATTTAATTGAACATTACATTTTTAAGTAGAAAGATTGAAATAGTATCTTGTAAACATACTCCAATAACTTTTACTTTATTTACACCTTGTAAAAATAATTTTGCAGTGTAGATTCTGTTATTAGAGACTAGAAAGAAGAAGACATGTCTGAATTCACTGGTGACACACCAGAAATGTAGATTATATCCATTCCTAATTACCACAAGTCTTTTTCTTTCATACGGCCACAACAAGCAATACAGCACAAATCAGGAGCAAAACCAATCCTCCTGCAGTGATGATGATGATGACGAATGAACCTGAAAATACAAAACAAAAAATAAACCACTCAGTTGGTTCACATAATTACATGATATATATTGACACAATAAATATCAACATAATTCTGATGTAATAATAATACTAATTCTAATAATAATAAATAAATTTATTTTGTACAGCACCTTTGAGTTATTTTCTCAAAGTACTTTAAAACAAAAGTAAACAAACAAAAAAACAAAAACAGCTAGGAATAAAACAGATAGATTAAATATAAATAAAAAATAAAAAAATGAACAAATAATTCATTAAAAGCATTCCTGAAATAAAATGTTTATAAAAGACAAGAAGACACATTACATGAAGACTCAGTTACCATAATGCCTAGTATACGAGGGCTGTTTTTTGGCGAAACATCAATTCACCCAGGTTACTAAGTCCCAGTCCCATTTCTAACCCTTAGCCCTTCCCCTGTCTCGATTGTCTTTTGGTTGGAGGGGTAGGGGTAAGAGGAAGGGCCAGATAGTCCTTCAAACGAAGATTTTTCGGGACCACAAACGAAGGGGTATGAATTATCTCAGCGCAAACCGACAACAACGGCAACATGGCTGCACGAGCGAACAATAAGACACATAAATGTAAGCATTATTGGCATTAATAAAGACTTTAATGAAAAGTAATCATTTGTTTTATGTTACATTTAATCGTGAGTTCATATTTACAGTCATGTTATTCAAAGAAATGTTTGCAAAAAATCGCTAAAGTTTCCTAACGTCTGCACGATAGTGCCACAACATATTTTCATGTCTGATCAGGGCGATAACCACCATAGACATTGAGGGGCTAGTTCCCTCAATAATTAGAAATCGCTAACCTTTTTCTCAAATATATACAGGTGCTGGTCATATAATTAGAATATCATCAAAAAGTTGATTTATTTCACTAATTCCATTCAAAAAGTGAAACTTGTATTGTAAATGACCATTAAATCCCCCAATCATTGAAGTGGATCGACACCTTTACTTCCAGCCATAGGGGGCGGTGTTGCCATGGAATAGTCAAGAAAGGACTTTATTATTAAATTGAGCCAAATGTTTCTAAATAACTATTTATTTGTTTATGTTTTGGTTGACTGGTGATTTTCACAGAGTGATTACCCAGTCAACACGTGAGATCACGCGATGATCACAGTGACATCACACCATTCTCATACGGTGATCCTCACAGTGTGAGTAATATGTGAGCTCATTGTGAACCCAAAATGTTGAGCAGGTTGAGAGGAGGCAGATCAAATATCAGTCGCTGGGGGACATTCTACTTCCTGTTTCTCAACACTATCACAGAGATATCACAGTGCTCTCACATGATGAGTTATGGAAGTTATGGCCTAATGGTAAGAGAGTCAGACTCGTAATCTAAAGGTTGCAGGTTTGAGTTTCAGGCCAGCAGGGATTGTAGGTGGGGGGAGTGAATGTACAGCCCTCAATACCACGTCTGAGTCCCTGGGCGCTGTAGCATAAATGGCTGCCCACTGCTACAGGTGTGTGTTCACGGCTGTGTGCGTGCACTTTGGATGGGATAATTGCACAGCACAAATTCACTTTCATAATAATTTATGAAGAATTATAATAGCATAAGAAACAAACATTATTAACTACTCTGATTCTTGATGTTTCTCTTTGTGTTTAAATGACAGTGTATGAATCTCAACAATGGTGACAATCAAAAACTTCATGTTGCAATGCATGCTGGGTGCCTAGTCTCTGTGCAGTGAGTGCACTTTGACCTCACATTAGTATGAGGGCACTGTGAGGTTACACTTTTAGCTCACCGTTACCTCACATTGTGACCTCATCACGAGTATCCTGTGAGCTCATAGTGACATCACTGTGAGATCAAATTGTTGACTGGGTAGTGTGGACATTGTATTTCTATTTGTTTTACAAGAGTGTCTGCATTTCTTGCCACGTGCTTTTATTTTGAAATCTGGAAAAGGAAGTGCAGCGACGCTGTGTGTGTATGTTGGCGCACTTTTTCGTACGTGAAGCGTCATTCTGATTAAGGTTACCAGAGAAGAAAGGTTCATGTTTGGGTACACGCTGTACAGTTATAAGTTTAAAAGGTGTCTCCCTATCTCTTAGCTCCTGGCTGATGAAGGGCACATGGTACCGTTTTAATTTCATGCTGTGTGGTCAACTTTGAAAGTCTTTGAAGTGTTTATTTTAATGATCTTCTCTGAAGCTATTAACTAATGTCTAGCGAGTCGTTAGCATATATGAAAGTTTCGAATATCAGTGATGACCATTTAATTTGCTAATGTTGTAATTCAGAGAATGTGTATTCATTCATTTATAGGCTTATGGATATTTATATAAAATTTGCAAGCAGATGTCTTATTTTGTTTGTTTGTTTTTATTCAGCTCTTACAGTGTTTTTTGAAGATTAAATCCTTTATAAACATCAGTTCCTGAGAGTAAAGTGCATCTGTTCAGCTGGGAATGCTACATGCATATTATATTCATTCATTACACACAGACTGATACATTTCAAATGTTTATTTCTTTTAATTTTGATGATTATAACTGACAACTAAGGAAAATCCCAAATTCAGTATCTCAGAAAATTAGAATATTACTTAAGACCAATACAAAGAAAGGATTTTTAGAAATCTTGGCCAACTGAAAAGTATGAACATGAAAAGTATGAGCATGTACAGCACTCAATACTTAGTTGGGGCTCCTTTTGCCTGAATTACTGCAGCAATGCGGCATGGCATGGAGTCGATCAGTCTGTGGCACTGCTCAGGTGTTACGAGAGCCCAGGTTGCTCTGATAGTGGCCTTCAGCTCTTCTGCATTGTTGGGTCTGGCATATCACATCTTCCTCTTCACAATACCCCATAGATTTTCTATGGGGTTAAGTTCAGGCGAGTTTGCTGGCCAATTAAGAACAGGGATACCATGGTCCTTAAACCAGATACTGGTTGCTTTGGCACTGTGTGCAGGTGCCAAGTCCTGTTGGAAAATGAAATCTGCATCTCCATAAAGTTGGTCAGCAGCAGGAAGCATAAAGTGCTCTAAAACTTCCTGGTATACGACTGCGTTGACCTTGGACCTCAGTGGAAACACAGTGGACCAACACCAGCAGATGACATGGCACCCCAAACCATCACTGACTGTGGAAACTTTACACTGGACCTCAAGCAACGTGGATTGTGTGCCTCTTCTCTCTTCCTCCAGACTCTGGGACCCTGATTTCCAAAGGAAATGCAAAATTTACTTTCATCAGAGAACATAACTTTGGACCACTCAGCAGCAGTCCAGTCCTTTTTGTCTTTAGCCCAGGCGAGACGCTTCTGACCCTGTCTGTTGTCCAAGAGTGGCTTGACACAAGGAATGAGACAGCTGAAACCCATGTCTTGCATACGTCTGTGCGTAGTGGCTCTTGAAGTACTAACTCCAGCTGCAGTCCACTCTATGTGAATCTCCCCCACATTTTTGAATGGCTTTTGTTTCACAATCCTCTCCAGGGTGCATTTATCCCTATTGCTTGTACACTTTTTTCTACCACATCTTTTCCTTCCCTTCGCGTCTCTATTAATGTGCTTGGACACAGAGCTCTGTGAACAGTCAGCCTCTTTTGCAATGACCTTTTGTGTCTTGCCCTCCTTGTGCAACGTGTCAATGGTCGTCTTTTGGACAACTGTCAAGTCAGTTGTTTGATTATAATCATCAAAATTAAAATAAATAAACATTTGAAATGTATCAGTCTGTGTGTAATGAATGAATATAATATACAAGTTTCACTTTTTGAATGGAATTAGTGAAATAAATCAACTTTTTGATGATATTCTAATTATATGACCAGCACCTGTATATATAGTCATGGCCAAAAATATTGCCACCCTTGGTAAATATGATCAAACTGTTTAGAAACTCCTTTGTTAACTGACTGTCACAGAAACACTTTTACTATAATCAATGCAACATTCACTTAACCAGAGATTAGACACACAACGACTCTGTGCTCACTCTCAATGAGATCAGTTCACTTACAGATGACTGTCATTATAAATATATGACAACCAACTACCGACCATTTCCTCTGGGCTTCTGAGCTATAACAAATATGTTTGAGAAACACATAGTTACAAAAACCAGAGAAAAAACAAAACAAAAAACCTTCTAACACAGAAGTCAAGGGTCAAGAGCCCAACTAAAGCAGACACTGATCTCTAACATGGTTACTTCAATTGAAACAATAAATCAACATCTAAACCTTAGTTAATTCTCAGTAAGATCTTCTGTAGATGTCAGTCTTGTTATTAATAAGTGGAGCTGGTGATGCTGTTTGTGGGGTTGTTTAATCAGATTTTGAGATTTAATGCATTTTATTTCAGTTGATTTCATCTAAGCATGTGTCTAAAGTCAGTTGTTGTTCTTGTGTTTCTCTTTCTGTCAGTGATTCTGTTTGTTAACAGCAGGTGTTCATCACTAATGCTCAATTAGCACTTAATTAATCAATTAACTGAACTCAACTGAAATAAGTTCATTGCACTCATAATTGTTAGATTTAAAAACTTAAAAGTTTTAAGACAATAAGTTTCATCAAATGGTTTGAGTTATCCTAACTTGGGTTTTTAAGGCAATTGGTTTACTCAAACGGTTTGAGTTACCGTGACTTGTTGGGCATATATCTTATTTAGTGAACTCAACTGAAATAAGTTCAGAGTACTCATAACTATTAGTTTTAAAAAACTTAAATATTTTAAGACAATAAGTTTCCTCAAACGGTTTGAGTTAACCTAACTTGTCAGGTTTTTAAGGCAATCGGTTTACTCGATCGGTTTGAGTTACTCTAACTGTTAGGTTTTACAGTGCAGTGATCTCACCATGAACTCACAGGATACTCGTGATGAGGTCACAATGTGAGGTAACAGTGACCTAAAAGTGTAACCTCACAGCGCCCTCACTGTGTGCTCATACTAATGTGAGGTCAAAGTGCACTCACTGCACAGAGACTAGGTACCCAGCATGCATTGCAGCATGAAGCTTTTGATTGTCACCATTGTTGAGATTCATACACTGTCATTTAAATACAGAGAAACATCAAGAATCAGAGTAGTTAATAATGTTTGTTATGCTTTTATAATTATCCATAAATGATTATGAAAGTGACATGACTCAGAATTTGTGCTCTGCACTTAACCCATCCAAAGTGCACACACCCAGAGCAGTGGGCAACCATTTATGTTGCAGCGCCCGGGGAGCAGTTGGGGGTTCTGTACCTTGCTCAAGGGCACCTCAGTCATGGTATTGAGGGTGGAAAGAGCGATGTACATGCTCTCTCCCCACCTACTATCCTTGCCTGCCCAAGACTCAAACCCGCAACCTTTGGATTATGAGCCTGACTCTCTAACCATTAGGCCACAACTTCCCAAGACTGCATATGGAATCTAGGTGATGACTGTGTTGTTATCATCAATAACAAACCAATATCAGTCTCTTTTTGGGTTTCCTTGCCATAACAAATGCGCTTTACAAACACAGTTACAGCAGCCAAAATATATAATGTTATAAAGTAAAGGGTCAAGAGCCCAACTAAAGCAAACACTAATCACTATGATGGTAACATCAAACAAAACAATAAAACATCATGAGTGAATAATGAGTGAAGCTGTGGATTTGTTTATTTAAGTTAATTTCACCGAAGGCTGTGTCTGGAAGTCAGTTGTATGTTTGGAGAAGGTTCTTATAACAGAAATCTGTTAGCTGGGCGTGCACTCATGAGCTCATCATGTGAGAGCACTGTGATATCACTGTGATAGTGTTGAGAAACAGGAAGTAGAATGTCCCCCAGCGACTGATATTTGAACTGCCTCCTCTCAACCTGCTCAACATTTTGAATTCACAATGAGCTCATATATTACTCACACTGTGAGTATCACCGTATGAGAATGGTGTGATGTCACTGTGATCATCGCGTGATCTCACGTGTTGACTGGGTTCTCTCCACACTCTAATTAACAAAAATCTAAAGGGCAAACAAAGAAAAATATTTACATGTTTTATTGATTTTAAAAAAGCTTTCGACTCCATTTGGCATTATGGTTTACTATACAAATTATTACAAATTGGCATTGGGGGAAAAACATTTGATGTTATACAATCCATGTATAAAAACAGTAAATGTGCGGTCAAAATTGGGAATCTCAGAAGTGCGTTCTTCCAGCAGAGTCGTGGAGTGAGGCAGGGATGCAGTCTGAGCCCAACCCTGTTTAACATCTACATCAACGAGCTGCAGAAGCTCTGGACCGCTCCGGCAGCATCCCGGGCCTCGCTCTGCACGACTCTGAAGTCAAATGCCTGCTGTATGCGGACGACCTGGTGCTGCTGTCTGTTGTGTCAGGAAACAATATGAAGCCAGGCCACAGCAGTTGAACGATCACATAACACTCCTTTAATAATCCTCCTTAACACACATCCATCTCGTTTTCTTCTTCGTTCCCCTTCCCTTCACTCTCCACTGTACTATCCCCCTCTTGTGTCTTATTACGCATAACATTGAATCACAGGACACCACATCTCCCCTGTTACGTAACAATTTCACTTAGCACCACTTACTCAAACGGTTAGTAACTTCAATAGGAACATGCATGCATAACTTTCATCTTATAACAAAGTTCCTTTAAAGTAACTAAGGAACTGTAACTGCATCCCTTAAATTCTCACTCTCAGGACATTTCACTTCTACATTCAGGAATCGAACAAAAACAACACATAGCAATGGTTATACTCAATCTCCATCTTCAAGTTATGTACATGCATTCAGTAATCCAAACCACTGTATACTTTTACTTGCTCACATAGTCTTTCAGCCAAAACGGTGGTTTACGCTGTCTAACAGAATGTCTTTCCAAGCCCTGATCAGTGTTCAGAACATTTGCCTCAGGACCATCAGCAGCCGGCTGATCTAAAGTTGGCTTCCCAACCAGTGGAACCAAGGACAAGTGAGAAGAATGCCACAGTCGTCCATCCGCCAATCTGTACGTGCTTGGGCCTACTTGTTCCTTTATTTCCACAGGCTGCGTGAACTTCGGATATCCTTTGGGAACGTGTGTTGTTTCCGGATATGCACTCTATTCCCCACCTGAAATGTAGGCATCCGAGCCCCTCGTTTCGCATCAGAGTATTGCTTCATTCTATTTTGACGAATCAACACTCGCTGTCGAACTTCACTGTCCAGTGTGCTCTTGGAGTGAGGTGTAAATACAGTGAGTTTGGTCCTCATTTTTCTACCGTACAAAAGTTCAAATGGTGAGACGCCAGTTGTTGCATGTGGGGTAGAACGATAGGTCTGCAAAAAGTCCAAGACAGCTTGTTTCCACGGTCGCTTCTGAAGAATGGCCATTTGCACACAATCTTTAAGGACCTTATTGAATCTTTCCACAGCCCCATTAGCAGCAGGATGGTACACAGACGTCTTGATGTGTGTGACATTCCGTTCATCCAAGAAAGCAGTAAAGAATGAAGAAGTAAGTTGCGGTCCATTATCAGTTACCAGACATTCTGGGTTTCCATGTCTGCTGAAAACAGAATTCAGGAATCCAATTACTACAGATGTCGTAATGGAAGGCGTAAACATCACCTCAGGCCATTCCCAGTCAACACGTGAGGTCACGCGATGATCACAGTGACATCACACCATTCTCATACGGTGATCCTAACAGTGAGAGTAATATATGAGCTCATTGTGAACTCAAAATGTTGAGCAGGTTGAGAGGAGGCAGTTCAAATATCAGTCGCTGGGGGACATTCTACTTCCTGTTTCTCAACAATATCACAGAGATATCACAGTGGTGTCACATGATGAGCTCATGAGTGCACGCCCATCTAACAGATTTCTGTTATAAGATACAAGTGAAACATACGTTACCATCGTGGTGAGTAGTGTTTGCTTTAGTTGGG
This sequence comes from Onychostoma macrolepis, assembly GCF_012432095.1. Classification (NCBI taxonomy): domain Eukaryota; kingdom Metazoa; phylum Chordata; class Actinopteri; order Cypriniformes; family Cyprinidae; genus Onychostoma; species Onychostoma macrolepis. The sequence goes on from NC_081155.1 coordinate 6,233,975, forward strand.
CTCTTGACCCTTGACTTTATAGTGTTATATATTTTTGGGGCTGCTGTAACTGTGTTTGTAAAGCACATTTGTTATGGCAAGAAAAACCAAAAAGAGACTGCAACCAGGTGATACTGGTTTGTTATTGATGATAACACAGTCATCACCTACACTCAATATGCAGTTTTGGTGAGGTTTTATTAATCAACAGTTTCTAAATATAAAAGCTCTGTGATTATACAGTATAGGACCCAGCAGTCTCATCAGTTATGAAGGCTAAACGCATAAGACACAAACATTATTAACTACCCTCTCATTTAAAAACAAAGAGAGACATCAAGAATCAGTGTATGAATCTCAACAATGGTGACAATCAAAAGTTTCATGTTGCAATGCATGCTGGGTACCTAGTATCTGTGCAGTGAGTGCACTTTGACCTCACTTTAGTATGAGCACACAGTGAGGGCGCTGTGAGGTTACACTTTTAGCTCACTGTTACCTCACATTGTGACCTCATCACGAGTATCCTGTGAGATCATGGTGACATCACTGTGAGATCAAATTGTTGACTGGGTTTTGAGTAATAATCTGTCAGCGTAATAGCGTATCTACAGTCATAAGCAGCTGTCTCAAAGGGTCCTACTATGTCCAAGCCCAACTTCAACCATGGAGTCGCAGGAAGAGGCACTGGCTGTAATGGAGAAGCAGTAGTCTTTGCAGTCCTGTCTGACTCTTGGCACAACGAGCATGCTGCAATCTGAGTTTGAACCATAGCGTCCATTCCGGGAAACCAATACAGCTCACAAGAACCGCTGTTTGGTCCTTACTATGCCCTGATGATTCTCATGTGCTAAAGTGACCATGGTTCTGCAAGTTCACTGGAACCACCAACCGTGAACCCCGGAACACAAAATTGTTGGTCACACACAGTTCATGTCTCATTTTGAAGTACGGCTGCAGTGAAGAATCCAGGGCTTTTGCTGAAGCTGGCCAACCCTTTTCAATCTGAACCCGCAGGGCAGACAGCTCAGTACAGGCCATAGAAGCAGACTCAAACTCCTTTGGAGTAACTGACGTAAGAGACATTGACAACAATGCCACCAGCTCAGGTTCTGTGTCTGAGTCCCTATCTGTGGTAGCTGGCAAGGGCAGTCTTGAAAGACAATCAGCTGTACAATTCAATGAGCCTGCGCGATAAACCACGTCATAATTAAAGCATAGCAGGCGAGCAGCCCATCTAGCTATGCACATTCCAGCCCTGTCTGCTCCTTTTGTACAGAGTAATGTCGTTAGTGCCTGATGGTCAGTTCGCAATGTAAACTTACGCCCCCACAGATAGGTCCTCCACTTTTCCACTGCCCACACGCATGCTAACGCCTCTTTCTCCACTATAGCATACTTCCTCTCAGCTGGGGTCAAGGATCTGGAGGCGAAAGCGATTGTCCGTTCTGTGTTGTCTGGATGAATCTGAGTGAACACCGCACCCAGACCGTGATCTGACGCGTCTGTAGAGATAATGGATGGTAAGTCAGGATCATACAAAGCCAATGCTGGACTTGCCACTAACAATTGCTTCACAGTAGAAAAACAACTCTCCACTTCCTCACTCCACTGAAATACTCCCTCTTGGCGGAGACATGCGCGTAATGGTTCGACTACGGTAGCATAGTTGGGTATAAATTTATTATACCATGAGAGCATGCCCAGGAATGAACGTAGAGATGGCACGTCTTTAGGAGCTGGAGCTTGTACAATTGCTTGCAAGTGCTCAGTATCTGGCTGAACTCCTTGTGCTGTAACCAAGTGTCCCAGAAAGCGCAAGCTCTTTTGCCGAAACTGACACTTTTGTTCGTTCAACCGTAGACCTGCCTCCTTTAGTCTGTTCAACACTGTGTTCAACACAGCGTCATGTTCCGCTTCCGTCTGTCCAAAGCAAATGACGTCATCAAGGTAGTTCTGCACGTTTGGTACTCCTTTGAGTATGCACTCCATCATCTTTTGGAATACCGACGGTGCTGAAGCCAACCCGTACGGTACCCTGCAAAAGCGAAACAGTCCTTAATGCGTGATAAAAGCAGTTAAATCACGGCTCTCTGGATGTAAAGGCACTTGGTGATATGCACTTTCCAGATCGATTGTTGAGAAGATTGTAGCTCCAGCTAAAGCAGTCAATAACTCCTCCATGTGAGGCAGAGGGTAACTGTCGATTATTACGGACTTATTCGGTTCCCTTAGGTCTACACACAGTCTTATGCCACCCGTCTTTTTCATGGTGACCACAATTGGTGACACCCATGGGGATGCATCAATTCGCTCTATAACACCTGCAGAAAGTAGTTTGTCCAACTCAGCGGACACAGCTTTTCTCACAGAAAAGGGCAGGCGTCGTAATTTCTGTCGTACCGGAACGACTGAATCGGTCACTTTGACTTCATGCATAAACCCTACAGCACAGCCTACTGAGGGTGAGTCCACTTGAGTAGAGAGCTGTAACACTGGCTCCGGAGGACAGGGCGTGGAGGCTGTGGCAGGGTCTGGCGGGATTTCATTTCCTTTAATGCACAGTTTTAGAGCTGATATGAGATCCATGCCCATTAATGCAGTTCCTTTGTCCACCACATAGAAATTCACCGAACATTTGCGGCAGTCTTTTACTACTGTTGCATGCAGACAGCCAATCACATTAATTGGAGTACGTGAGTAAGTGACTAAGCACGCTGCAGGTGGCTGTAGAGGTACTTCACCAAAGTAAGCATCATACATGCTCTTAGGAAGAACTGAAACAGAGGCCCCAGTATCAACAGTAAGTGAAACAGGCTTCTGAATTGCACCAGCTTCAACACGAACAGTACACTGGAGTTTGGCACTTACGTCTTTATCTATTAACAGTAGCGTGTACTCCGGCATTAGCACTTCCTGTACTGTATGAGTTTGTGACGTTCTACAAACACGTGCAAAATGTCCTTTTTTCTTGCAATTTTTACAGGTTACCTTTACAGCTGGACATTCTACTGCATTTGCGAGGTGTTTATCCGATCCGCAGCGGAAGCAGGTACGAGTAGCTGAAGTCACAGTCCGAGTCGATGTGAATGGAGCAGTCAAGCGCGCGCTAGTCGTTCTATTTTTAGATCCCCCAGCGCCGCGTCCATGAACTTTTGCATGTCGTTGCATGCTCACAGTCTGTACAGAAAAGTTATGTGTATTCGTTATTGCTTTAGCATGTTCTCCAGCAGATTCAACTTGTTGTGCAATTGTAACAGCATCGACTAATGTTAATTTGTCCTGCAGCAAAAGTCTCTCTCGGATACGTGAATTAGTTACGTTTTCCACGAGCTGGTCACGAATCATATCGTCAGCATTTGTAAACTCACACATGGATGAAAGTTCTCTCAGTGCAGCAACATACTGGATTATAGACTCACCAGCTTGTTGAATTCTTTTTCGGAATGTGTGTCGCTCCATAACCACGTTCAACTTGGGTGTAAAATGAGCATGTAAAGCAGTAATTGCAGCGGACATTGTATCGCCCGTGTCAGGTAACGTGTAGAATATTCTCTGCCCCTCTGTACCCAGGCAGTGCAACAGTAGGGCTCTTTTCCTGGCTTCCGACCATTCTTGTCCTTGGACGTCAATCACAAGCAGGTAATTTTGAAACATCCGTTCCCATGTCTTGAAGGGAATCGCAGGATCGCCCGGAGTAGGTAAGAATAAGTTAGGAAATGGTGCAGCCGATCCCATCCTCGTCGCCAATATGTTGTGTCAGGAAACAATATGAAGCCAGGCCACAGCAGTTGAACGATCACATAACACTCCTTTAATAATCCTCCTTAACACACATCCATCTCGTTTTCTTCTTCATTCCCCTTCCCTTCACTCTCCACTGTACTATCCCCCTCTTGTGTCTTATTACGCATAACATTGAATCACAGGACACCACACTGTCCCCCACAGCCGAGGGTCTCCAGCACAGCCTGGCCCTGCTGGAACAGTACTGTGAGGAATGGGCACTGACGGTCAACCTGGACAAAACCAGAGTCATGGTGTTCCAGAAGAAGGCCAGGTCTCAGGGAAGTAGATACCAGTTCAGTTACGGAGGAGAAGTCCTCGAGCACAGCAGCAGCTACACTTACCTGGGCATCGAGATCTCTGCATCAGGGGGCTTCGGTCTGGCTGTGAAGGCCTTGAATGAGAAGGCCCAGAGGGCATTTTATGCCATCAAATCACGGTTTGGCCAATTAAAACTACCAATTAAAACATGGATCAAATTATATCACGCAATCATTAAACAAATTCTACTGTATGGGAGTGAAATTTGGGAACCAATAATAAATTTTAAAAATTAAAAATTGGGATAAAACATCAATAGAAAAACTACAACTAGAAATTATCAAAAACATTTTAGGGGTCCATAGAGGTACGTCCAATGATGCCTGCAGAGCTGAATTAGGCTTATACCCACTGAAGATTGAGATCCAGAAGAGATGTGTTCAGTTCTGGCATCACCTCCATCGATCTGATCCTGATTCAGTCCGATATAAAGCCCTCCTCGCCAATGAAACCTCAGCAGAATCTCATCCTCTGAACACGCTCACTCTTCAGCTAGTCCATAAAACCCAGCTCCTCACCGACTACAGCTACAACCCCAAAGCCATTATTAAAGAAATTGACAAAAATCTGAAAGATACTCATGATGAATCTCTAAAAATACACTTTGACCTTCAAAATAAACTCCAATGCTACTCAACCCTAAACAGAACCACTAAATTTGCCAATTATTCATTGATCAAACCATTCAAAGAAATACAAATCCTCTCCAAATACAGATTAAGTAACCATGATTTAGAAATAGAGAGAGGATGACATAAACAAACATGGACAGAGCGAGAGCAGAGGATCTGTAGACACTGTGATCTACAGCAAATAGAGGACGAGAAGCACTTTCTGCTGATGTGTCCTAAATATCACAATGTGAGGGAAACATTACTCCCCAGACCATTTTTATTTCTGGGAAAATACTTATTACACATATTTTTATAATTTTATGATAATTCTTAAATATGATCCAACATACAAAAAAATACAGTTTTACTTTATAGTATTTTACTGATCCGGCAAGTGGTCATGTGACAAAAGAACGAACGACTCAAACCCGATGACTCGGGAGGTGAACTAATCAATTCTCTTTCCGGCTCTGACTGCATAGGTTAGTGTATGGGGCTGTCACGTGATGAACGAACGACTCAAACCCGAATGCTTGTCAGATAAGAGGTGAGGTGAGCTAATCAAGACCCAGGTAAACGATGAATTAATCTTTTCTGTTTCTTATAGCATTATAGTTTGTATTGTTTGTAGTGTGATCAACGTTTGCATAAGTAGTAGATGTGTTAGGGAAGTAGCACTTAACATTTTAATTATATTTTGCTAAAATGAACGAAATGACTCAAAAAAAGATTCGTTCATTTTGCTGAACGAGACTCAAAGGTCCGAGTCAGGAAAATGATCCGAACTTCCCATCACTATTCAGAGTTTCTTTCTTTTTTTTCTCAGGGTTAACAATGTGAAAATTAAAATTTGTTGATCATAACAAGCCACTTCCAAACAGTGATGAGTTTGATGAGAAAAACTGCTTTATAACATTAAAATGTATACTACCATCAATGAACAACTACTATCAACTGATAACCTTTGAGTCTAACTGTCTTTGCCATAATGTATTTAGAAAACACGTTGTGTGCAAAGAAAACAAGCATATAGAGGGGCACAAGAGTCAAGACCTCTATTAAAGCAAACGTTATTCACCATAATGGTGACTTCAAACCAAACTCTTACTTTCAATAAAACATCAACATCTGAACCTCAATAAGAGCTTCTCTAGACAATCTGACAGAAATAACGTCAGTCTGGTTAGTAATAATGATGCTAGTAATGCTGTTTGTGGAGTTGTTTAATCCTCCTCTGCTGAGATCTTCAGAGATTTAATGTATTTTATTTCAGTTGTTTTGCAGGCTGTGGCTGGAAGTCAATAGTAGCTGTTGTGTTTCTGCTCGTCTCTTTTTTCTTAAGCAGGTGTTCGTCACTAATGCTCAATCAGTACTAGATTAATCACTTAATTATCTAATGAACTGCAGTGCTGCTTCAGTCTTATTTTTAGCACTCTGTAGTATGCATACTGAGCAGTGTTCATTTCATTGTTTCATCTGGGCTGAGCCATGTGGGGCCCTCATGGAAACCGAGGACAAAACTGGCTGGGGCCCAGTTAGATAGCCCAGGTGCCACCCATCTGGGCCCCACATAAGATTGCTGGCTGGGACCTTCTTCAGTAAGCACATTTAACCTTCCTCAGTAAGTACATCTAACTAGTCATCATGAGTTTGTTTAACCTCTTAACTGTCACCGTCCACCCTGTGGGACGCCTACCTTTACTTCACTATTTTACAATTAAATCCTAATCTAATCATGACAAACTATATATCGTTGGAAAGGTCTAAGACTCCTAAATAGGTATTTTACCACTTTTTCTGTTAAAAAATTATGTAGGAAAAGTAATAGATTAATTTATGACCAGAGGTGTCAAATCCAGGGTCAGAAAGTAAAAGTCCTGCCATGTGTTTATTCCACCCATGAACTCAGCAGCTGATTTCACCAGAGGAGGAACCAACTCATTCCTTTCAAGTCACAAGCAAGTTTCGAGTCAAATCCCAAGACCTCAACGAGTTGAGGTAATTAAGAGATAATTGAGAGACTAATTAAATGTTGATTGTGCATTAGTGATGAACACCTGCTGTTATTGAGAATTACAGAGTATCAGATGTTGATATTTTATTGGTTAAAATGATGCCACCATCATGGAGATCAGTGTTTGCTTTAGTTGGGCTCTTGACCCTTTTAGTAACTGAGAATGGATTGCTTTTAAGCAATTGCAATCTTGCTTCACAACAAACATTTGCACATTGCTGAATTAAAAGCTTGAGGAAGCAGATGAGCTTACACTTTTGGCTTTTATGTCACTTGAATGAACATCATGAAGGTGTCTCTCTTTGGTTTATTTACTGACGTTCAGCTTTTACAGAACTGCAGCATTTTACTATTAAACAAATGCCATCGTAATATTAAATATTGGAAAAATTAAGAATTATATTGCTCAGGCTTTTAGACATGAACACTTATCATACGATCCTCAACAGTGGTGACAATAATTATTCATACTGTGGTGTTACCCAGCATGCATTGCAGCATGAAGCATTTTGTTGATTGTCACCATTGTTGAGATTCATACGCTGGTTCTTGATGTCTGTGTGTGTCTGAGTAGGACTGGAGTTTAAATATTTAAATGCATTAGATTTAAAATTATTTCTCTATAACTACTACAGCAGTAAATTCATTGCGTACTGTGGTTTCACAGAGTTGTTTATTCAAAAGCAGAACATAAATTAAAAAAATGAAAAATGTTGTATGTATATATATATATATATATATATATATATATACACAGTATATTGGAAGCAAACAGGTAAGCACCTGATGATTACCTCATCATATGAAAACAACTAACAGTTGCTCACTGCACAGCACTGATCTCTCCGCTTTACAACAGCACATGCATTGCTACAGAGAGATCTAACACAGGTGTCAAGGGTCAAGAGCCCAACTAAAGCAAACACTGATCTACATGATGGTGGTATCATTTTAACCAATAAAACATCAACATCTGATCCTCTGTGATTCACAGTAACAGCAGGTGTTCATCACTAATGCACAATCATCATTTAATTAGTCTCTCAATTATCTCTTAATTACCTCAACTCGTTGAGGTCTTGGGATTTGACTCGAAACTTGCTTGTGACTTGAAAGGAATGAGTTGGTTCCTCCTCTGGTGAAATCAGCTGCTGAGTTCATGGGTGGAATAAACACATGGCAGGACTTTACTTTCTGACCCTGGATTTGACACCTCTGTTTATGACAAAAGTGCACCTGAAAAAAATCTACATCATGACATGAATTCTGACCTTTGTCACAGAAAGTCTTCTTAGTTGCCTTTTTCTCTATCACGAATTAGAAATCATAAGAAATTATTTATCAGTAAAAAACTTAAAATTTCAAAATTCATCCTTTGAAACCCATTTTAAAATCAGACATTGCATTACCATGTAAATGGTACATTAAAATCATGTTACAAAATATTTTCATTCATGAATTATAAAAAATTAAGTTTGGATAGTGCACTATAATGTCTCTGTTCAAAACTGTGGGTGACAGTTAAGGGGTTAAAGTTAAAAAGGGTTTTGATTGAACGTTAAGAAACTACAGACCTGAAGTTCAGTAAACTCAAAAAAGCTTTGCAGAGAATTACCTTAATTTTTTAAGTTGGTTCAACTTAATTTTCATCTTTTAATTTACAACTTTAAATCTTGCATTCAAACTTCTTTCACAGATTCCTGTATGGCCTTCACTTTAAAAATCAAACAGAGATTGCAAACCATACTGTAAACACAATAAAAAAGACTGTCATTTTTACAGGAAAATATTTATTTGACAATTCTGCCAAGCAACACATTTTCTGTCAGCATGCAATGCAAAAATCGGACTTATTATAGTTCTACGCCACTCATTAAAATAAAATATTATATATAAAATTTTAATAAAATGAAAGGCAAAAAGAGAGGCAAAAATCTTAATCCTTTAAATCTTGCAATGCCTTTTAGGTGCTGGAGTAAAACAACTCAAAAGCTTTTAAAGTGCTGTAGTAACAAAAATTTTCTCAAATTGCCAGAATAACAACCCAGTCAACGCGTGAGATCACGCGGTGATCACAGTGACATCACACCATTCTCATACAGTGATACTCACAGTGTGAGTAAGATGTGAGCTCATTGTGAATTCAAAATGTTGAGCAGGTTGAGAGGAGGCAGTTAAAATATCAGTCACCGGGGGACATTCTACTTCCTGTTTCTCAACACTATCACAGAGATATCAAGACACCCCTCGCTGCAGACTGTAGCGCGGTGACATCAGGTATCTACATCATGTATATGTTTACCGCGCATGCGCAAAGTGACGTATGGTATGTCTATGACACGCGTGCGCATTACGTAGTGACGGTAGGTGTTTTTGCGTCGTGCGTGACGTAACACGTCATAAAAACGCATGCGCATACTTAACAGAATACTCTAATAAAATGTAAAAGTATTAAGAACCCTAAGGTGGAAAAAAAATAAAACAATAAAATGTAATACAGCACATATCCATGATTTTAACCATGTCTCATCTCAGGTAAAATGATACGGAATTACAGAGTTTATTCTGTAATATCTGTATAGTATTTTATTTACAATTTATTAACATTCTGTTGCACTTTACTTCACTGTGTATATTGTAATATTACCCTTTAACGGCGCCTTATATATTTCTTATTAGGCTAGTCAACATTACAAAAGATACCATCAGTCTTCACCTCTAGTGGCGCAGGATGGTAAAACGTGTGATTTTCACATTTTGACGCAATCGACTCAGGTTCGAATCCGCCTTTTAGCAAAGCTTCTTCTCCCTTTTCAAATTTCAAATCACATCAAAAAAGCATTTATTTTCAATAAAAATTAAGGAAATAATCAAAAAGTTGTGAGGGAGGGCTTTATTGTCCCAATAAGGTGATATCCATTTAATAATTTGAATTAAAATTATAATTTACACTCAATAAGTTATTATTGCATACTGTTTTATAATGTACTACAATACTGAGGTACAGGTAATTACCACTGTTTGCAATAAGTAGTTTAAATAGCAGAAAATCCTGCTATCACTTAGTGCAAATAGCTGCTGCCTTTCTTATTTTAATCTGTCCTCTGTCATAGTTCTTGTTTATTTATTTATTTTGGATAATTTTGGACATTTTCCTTTTGCATTGGCAATTCTGCATGTGAAATATTTAAGCCAATAAAGTAGTTTTAAATTCAATTGACTACATACAGTATATTTTCAGTGTCTGCATCCCATTTTATGCATGGTGCCTCCAAAAAAACCAAACTGATAACAGTTTTTTTTTTTTTTTTTTATTATTTCAAAGAACAAAACAGAAAATATAATTGAATATACAAATATAGATTAAGACTTTAGACTATAAACATGACACAGGAGAAAGAAAAAAAAATTGCATCTACTCATTCTGAAATTAATCAATTAATCATCCTGTCATTCCTGACATACCTAGGTGTGCAGTTTTTAAATACAGTATCTCACTGCACCGTAGGCACTGGGTCTGTGAATACGGCAGCCGGCACTCCTGTCTGTATTGTGCAGAAAATGCACTCCAGTTCACAACACCTAATTTACATAAAATAACAAACAATATTCAATCATTTTGAGGAAAGGCAAAAGAGATACAAGGAAAATATTTTAAATGTATTTTTAAATATTATAGGATGGTGTTAGAAAAAGAGTGTTGTTTGCTTTGTCTGTAAAGTACCTAAGAGATTTAATTTATAATCAGCATTAACCAAATAAATTAAAAAAGTTTGTCAAGTCAAAATTTAGGTTGGCTTGGCTTGAGAAAGCATAGCCTGAAACAATTTGAAAGTTTTACAGTTGAGGGCAATACAGTCTATCAGGAAAAAAAACAAAACAAAAAAACAGATAGTTGCGATGAGACAGACAGAAAGATGAGAAGAGAGACAGACACTCAAATACTTTTTACAGTATTCACTACATGTTAAGGAGTTAAAGAACGATCTGTCTAGACATATGAAGTGAGCCTCTTCTCTGAATTTCGTCTCACTGATAATGTCCCTAAAAAGTCATATGAAAATGAAGGTAAATTTAAGAGGTAACACTTTACAATAAGGTGTCATTGGTTAACACTAGCTAATGTATTAATTAACATGAACTAACAATGAACAATACATTTGTTACAGTATCTATTAATTTTTGATAATGTTAATGCAAAAGATGACAAATATGAGAAACATACATACATATACATAACATTATAATGACCCAGTCAACAATTTGATCTCACAGTGATATCACAGGATACTCGTGATGAGGTCACAATGTGAGGTAACAGTGAGCTAAAAGTGTAACTTCACAGCGCCCTCACTGTGAGGTCATACTATGTTCACAATGTAAGGTCAAAGTGCACTCACTGCACAGAGACTAGATACCCAGCATGCATTGCAGCATGAAGCTTTTGATTGTCACCATTGTTGAGATTCATACACCGATTCTTGATGTCTCTATTTCTTTTTAAATGACACTATAGTTCAAAATGTTTATGACTTATGCTTCTAAAATCATTCATAAAATATTACATTTATAGTTTGACCCTGTGCTGTATAAAAAAAGAGCTGTTATAATTAAAACATTCAGATTAATGACACTTCACAAAGACTGCATGCTAAATCTAGATGATGATTTTATCAACAACAACAAACCAATATCACCTGGTTGCAGTCTCTCTTTGGTATTCCTTGCAATAACAAATGCGCTTTACAAACACAGTTACAGCAGCCCAAAAAAATATAATGTTGTAAAGTCAAGGGTCAAGAGCCCAACTAAAGCAAACACTAATCACTTTGATGGTAACATCAAACGAAACAATAAAACATCTCATTTTCAATAAGCGCTTTTGTAGATATCAGAAATAAAGTCAGTCTGGTTAGTAATGAGTGGAGCAGGTGATGCTGTTTGTGGAGTTGTTTAATCTTTCTCTGCTGAGATCATGAGAGATTTAATGTATTATTTTATTTCAGTTGATTTCATCTAAGGCTGTGTCTGGAAGTCAGTTGTATGTTTGGAGAAGGTTCTTATAACAGAAATCTGTTAGCTGGGCGTGCACTCATGAGCTCATCATGTGAGAGCACTGTGATATCTCTGTGATAGTGTTGAGAAACAGGAAGTAGAATGTACCCCAGCGACTGATATTTGATCTGCATCCTCTCAACCTGCTCAACATTTTGAGTTCACAATGAGCTCATATATTACTCACACTGTGAGTATCACCGTATGAGAATGGTGTGATGTCACTGTGAGCATCGCGTGATCTCACTTGTTGACTGGGCTAACAATGAACAATAAATTTGTTACAGTGTCTATTAATTTTTGATAATGTTAATGCAAAAGATGACAAATATGAGAAACATACATACATACATACATACATACATACACACACACACACACACACACAAATATATATATATATATATATATATATATATATATATATATATATATATATATATATATATATGTATGTATGTATTATTATTATTTTTTTTTTTTGCAATGCATGCAATTCATTACTTTATTAATATAAGTATTTCTGCTCTATTTTAATACATCTTTAAAGGCTAATTTTAGGCAAAATAAGACTTTTAAAGACCAGCAGCAGAATCCCTGTCACGTCGAATACTAACACATATCATAAAACATGTCATAAATGTTTGAAATCGCACACATTTGCAATGACACTCTCTGTGATTATGACCAAAGCATCCTTACAATTAAAAGCCAACACAAACGCACATTTTTAAGAAAACAAAAGTAAGTAAATGTTCTGGAAGTGAATGAACCATTATTGAACCTGCGTATTTACGGTAAATACATAGGTAACGTAGGTACGTGACGTCACCGCGCTACTGCGCCTGCGTTTTATAGATATAATTATAGCAACAATTTAATTCTTGATATCAACAATTTAGTTCTTGATATCAACAAAGCCAGTTGATATCTGAAATTGCCCTTGCAACTAGTGAAAATAGAATTACTGATATCTTAAATAACATTTTAACTAGTAAAAATACATTTACAGATATCAAGAAATGCCATTTTTACTAGTAAGAATAGCTATGGTAATGAGTTAATGAATATTAATGAGTTCTGGTCGGAAGAACGTCCAGCAGAAACGGCTCCATTATTTATTTGTTTTGTCAATGAAACATGAAATTACGGCTGGATATATTTATTTATTTTTAATCGTTTTTTTTTTTTTTAAGTAATTTTATCCTGTTTCTTTTTATTGGTCACCAAGTCCTTCGGATAATTAAAGGAAAAATGAACAAGGCATTCATTCAGCTATAACATAAAAAAATAATGTCGTTTTTTCAAATGTTTATTTTTGGTTTCATTACACTTTCTTCTAATACATCAAATAAGAAATACAACCAAAATGAAAAATAAAACATAATACTGCGTCATACAAAGTTTTAACGTTTTGCTGGAATTTATTATTATTTATTTTTTAAATATCGTTGTAGGCCACTTGGACGAGTCGTCATATTGCGTGCCCAAATTCATGCCGGCGATTCTCTTTGTGCAAAGGCGGGTGCAGAATTTATTTATTTATTACATTTTTTTTTTTAATGTACATTTTGATGCATTATAACACCGACACGTTTGATGACCCGACATATTTGCACTCTGCCCAATTCGGCTCGGATTTTCTTGACCATTGGGACCAAACGTGATACACACTGTAATGTCCTAATACTTGTATTATTTTTCATATAACATGTTGTCCAGCTGTTGAAGTATCGGTGGACAAGATGAATGATAAAGTCTATTGAACCCCTTTGTCATGTCTGTCTCAGCCATTTCAATGTTACGTTAAATTTGACACTGCACTGATACACTCTTCTGAAAGTTAAGACATGAACAATTGTAGTGGGTTCGGAGTGGAAATGGACAACGATTTAATAAGAATTATGTAATCTTGCACAGATTTTTTTTTTTTGTGTGTGTGTGTGTGTGTGTGGGGGGTCGTTTTATAAATGTAATTTATAAAAACTTTTGGAGCACTTTTTGTTTGTTAAATGTAAGTTTTTTGTTGTTGTTGTTGAAGTAACGACCAAGCGGCCAGCGGCACAGTAAGCTGATCATAGCCTATGTTTGAACAATTTAGCCTTCACAAATCATCAGGACTTGCCTAAAATAAAATCTATAGAAATAAACAGTTCAAGCATATCACAATGTTAGTTTAAATGTTTGAACTATACTAAGATTTAAATTACTACTTTAAAACTAAATAATTCAAATCAAAAAGAAAACTATTTCATTATGTAATTCGTAAAGATGCATTTCTCTCTAAAGGCAGGTCCAATGAGGAGATGGCGAGTCATTTTTCATCACCGTCTAAAATATGATGAAAATATTCATGAGAGGGCAATCGAATGTGCCGTTCTCTTTTGGCCTCTGTACGTTGTCGTCTATCCACCATAAACATTTATAAAGGGCGGCACTCGTCATTAAATTATGCACATATCCAAAAAGGAATTGTTGATATCAAGAATTGAATTGTTGATATCAAGAATTGAATTGTTGATATCAAGAATTCAATTGCTGATATCAAGAATTCAATTGCTGATATCAACAATTTAATTCTTGATATCAACAATTTAATTCCTGATATCAACAATTAATTCCTGATATCAACAATTGATATTATTAAAATTAATAATTTTAATACAAATTATCATTTACACTCAATACGCTATTATTGTATACTGTTTTATAATGTAGCCAACTACAGTACTGAGGTGCAGATATCGCCCACTATTTGCAATAAGTAGTACAAACAGCATCAAACTACTATTACTGCAAGAAAATATTACAATCATTAATTAGTGCATAAATATGCAATTTTCACTTACTGTAAATAGAATTCAATGTATTCACTGTTTTCAAATAGCCGAAATCAAATTCTAAACTATCAGCCATTTCAACTGGAAGATGAAGCCTGTGATATTAATTTCATTCACTAGAGGGAGCTAGTGAAAATTATGGCAAGCCGTTTTGACTTTTATTCATTCTCAGGATATGACTTCTTGATATCAACAATTCAATTTTCACTAGTTAAAATGTTCATTCTTGATATCAGGAATTAGATTTCCACTAGTAACAATGGTTATTTTTGATATCAGCAATTACATTTCCACTAGTAACAATGTTAATTCTTGATATCAACAATTAGATTTTCACTAGTTAAAATGCTAATTGTTGATATCAAGAATTAAATTGTTGATATCAAGAATTAAATTGTTGATATCTGTAATTGTATTTTCACTAGTTAAATGTCACCATAGGCTGCCATTCAAAAACAATTGTTGATATCAAGAATTAATTTCTTACTAGTAACAATTTAATTCTTGATATCAGAAATACAATACTTACTAGTAAAAATGTCTATTCTTGATATCAACAATTTAATTGTTGATATCAACAATTGAATTCTTGATATCAAGAATATAATTTCTGATATCAACAATTTAATTCTTGATATCAAGAATTAAATTGTTGATATCAAGAATTTAATTGTTGATATCAAAAATTACCCTCCCAATTGTTGATATCAGAAATACATTTTCAGATATCAGAAATGAACATTGTCACTAGTGACAATTAAATTGTTGATATCAAGAATTAAATTGTTGATATCAGGAATTTAATTCTTGATATCAAGAATAGACATTTTTACTAGTAAGAATTGTATTTCTGATATGTGCATTTAGAATTGTAACTAGTAAGAAATGCGTTTTTGATATCTGTAATATGTTTAAATGTTAAAAGGGCGACAAAACTATGTATTGCTGATATCAACAATTGAATTCCTGATATCAACAATTTAATTCTTGATATCAAAAATGTAATTCCTGATATCAACAATTTAATTCTTGATATCAGGAATTAATTCTTGATATCAGGAATTAAATTGCTGATATCAACAATTGAATTGCTGATATCAACAATTGAATTGCTGATATCAACAATTGAATTGCTGATATCAACAATTGAATTGCTGATATCAACAATTCAATTGTTGATATCAGGAATTCCTTTTTGGATATGTGCATAGTAATGAATTCCTTTTTGGATATGTGCATAGTAATGACGACTGCTTATAAATATTAAAATAAGAGCGTGACGTTTTTATGTGCTGGAGAGCTGTGATGAACTGTGAACAAACTGGCAATGGCAGAGGAGGTTTTGAGGCAAATTGAAAGACAATGTTATGCCATTGAAAGGGCATACCACAATGGCTTTTGTGGTCAAGGGCATCTACATGCCATAGAGGCATGTCTCAGAAATTTATCAAGAGTTGCCAGTCTATTAAGAACAGAGACAGCGGATGAACTTAATGACTCACTCATCGACCTAAGGAGGATTTTGCTGGCGCAAAATGTAGAGCAAGACCAGGCCTACTCTGCCGGGCGTGTATATTCAGGTGAGTAAAAGTGTTGTTTTCTTCCCCATAGAAAACCGCGCTTAACGTGGTTTATAAGACGACAGTATATAAAAAGACCAAATTTTAGATTTTATTAAAAATATATAACGTTACTAGCCTATGAACAAGCAAGCAACGCGGTTATTAATAATACAATTTTTATTAGTATTAATAGTATTTATTAATACCGAATTTGGACCTCCAATGTCACTGTTTTAGTACATTAAGCCATATTATGTGTTGTAGAATGTCCCAAAACCTTGCCTTGAACAATCACTGCATTTCTTTATACTGGAGTCCAAGTTCAAAATACAACTCTATGAACCGCTACGTGAACGTACGGCGCTGTATTAACCACCACAAGCTGTAAAGTAAACGGGACGTGTTTGTCCGAACTCAACTGGTTTTGCGAGAGAACGCAAAAAATGTGACAAATATTTTTTCCTACCACCCCGAATTTTTTTCCACTATGAGTGTTTCGGGATTTCGTCGGCAGACAATGACAGTGCCAATGACATCCACCATAAATTATAATAATAATAAACATTAATAATAATAATTACATTTAAAAAGCAAGGGAAGGGAAAAAACAGAACGAGCAAGAAGTGATTCAAGAAGTACAAGACAACCAAGAAGAATACTAAAATAAATATTTTGAGATAGAAAGTCAGCTCTCTGTTTCTCTATTTATTGTTTTAGATACTAGAAGCTCTGAAACATTTTAACATACTTACATTGAAATAGGCTATATTACATTTTTTGCCATTTGCTAGTAAACTCATTGAACTCAGTATTTATTTATTTTAACCTGATCTCTGAGCACTTTTATATTGTAGAAATTTTGAACAATGCGTATTATAACTAGGGTTGCAAAAGGGCTGAAAATTTCTAGAAACTTTTCTTGGGAAGTACTGGGGAGTTTTGGAAATATCCCCAGTTGGAAACTAAACTGGAATTAATTGTATAATTTATACAAATAGTATCATACACAAACATAAATAAAAGCATTTTGTTTGGTGATAAACAGACATGCATGAAAAAGATTTGTTTAACTTTCATGACATGGAGGATGCACAGTGTGTGTGTGCAGGGCGTGTGGCCTCAATAGCCCTGCAGTAATAGTGTTATGTTCATGTAAATGAGGAATGCACAGGGTGAAATTCAGCTTAATATGCATTAGATCCAGTTGTTTTAACCAAGATTATGCTGCACAATTTTTTTTATAATTACATTGAAGTGCACTTACAGGCAAACCTGCAATTTTGAGAATTTCCAGTTTATTCACACATATTATTGTTAATTACCATGAAAATATTCCAACTTTGAAAATTCCTAGAATTTTGCAACCGTACATACAACATAAAAAATGAGTTCAATTGCATTGACCTTGATTGCAAAATAAGCTCTACAAATTACATATACTTCATATTTAATTTAATGATTTTAATTGTGATTTACATTTGTACTTATCAATTAAAAAAAATTCATAAAAACAACAAAATTTGCCATTCATTGCATTTTTGCAAATTTTCATTTCAATTAAACAATCTTGAACAGAAAATGTCTTCAGCGTGTAGTGTTTTGAGCACTTTGAATCAGTGACTGAACTTGCAAAGCGATCTGATAATTTTTTTGGATTATCAAAATCTGTTTCACCCATCACTAATCCATTCATTGACAGCAGTGTCTGTTAATTGTTGTTCAATTGTTATTTGTATCCTTGTGTCCTCTAGGTGTGCGTGGAAGACCTTCCATTAATGTTTCAAAGCAGCAAATAGAGTTTCTAATGAAACAAGGTCACACCGTTAAGCAGATGGCCAAGATTCTGGGCTGCTCGTCTTCATTTCTTTATAGGAAAAGTAAACTGCTCGGAATTCCTTTACGAAAACTGCAAACACAAGTGACTGAGGAAGAGCTCACACAGCATGTCACAAGACTTCACAGTCTCTATCCCAACACAGGAAGTGAGGTGTGTTAGGCAAAGGAAAGTCAAATTCATTATTGTGCATCCATAATGTCAAAATAATGTGTTTTTATTATTATTTCTTAGATCATGAGGGGACTGCTACGTGCAGAAGGGCTGTTTGTCCAGCGACGTAGGGTCCGCGAAGTCCTCACCCACATCGATCCAACTGCAGCTGCACGCAGGTGGAGTAGTGCCATTGCCAGAAGAGTCTACCATGTTCCTCATCCAAACAGTTTATGGCACATAGATGGAAATATGCGTTTGATTAGGTAATGCATTATTCATCCCCACCACAATAGAGTGGGGGAACTACGTCAGAACCAGGAATTGTAATTTGCCACAGGTTCCTTTGAGATTTTACTATGGGGTTTTATAATGGGGTTTTTCAATTTATGAATAAAATAAAGCATGTGGTAAACATAACTTGACAATACCTTTATGTTTTGTTCTACAATGTACACTGCACACACTCACAGCCCAAATGTTCTTATCTAGTTACTTATAAAAAACATACGCTTTAAAAATTTGTATTTTGGGTATGGATGTATGTAATTCACGTTGTATAACAAAAAGTAAAAGTATTGTCAAGTTATGTTTACCACAGGCTAAATTTTACTCATGAATTGAAAAACACCATTACATAACCTCATATGAAAATCTCAAAGGAACCTGCTGTGAATTATTCTTCCGGGCTCTTATGTCATAGTTCCCCCACTCTATACAAAGACATATAGGGTAGTTGGACTGGACACACTAAATTGCCCAAAGGAGTGAGTCCATATGAGAGTGTCCTAGGCCCTGTTTACTCCTGGTATTAAGATGTGTTTTGGTTGATTGGATCAGAAGTGGATGACGCTAAACACGGGTGTAAACAGGGTGTTAAACATTTTTTTACTTGTCCACGTACGACCACTTCTAGAGGTAGTTAAAAACGCATTCAACTGGTTTGCTTTCATAGTGTAGACACTCGTGATTTAATGCCTTTGAACAGCCACAAAAGACCACCTACTCCCCGCCTACTGATCTTCACGGCTGGTCCCTCCAGAGCTGGTCCATCCACGGCTGGTCCCTCCAGAGCTGGTTTGTCCACGGCTGGTCCCTCCAGAGCTGGTGCATCCAGAGCTGGTCTGTCCATGGCTGGTCCCTCCAGAGCTGGTTTGTCCACGGCTGGTCCCTCCAGAGCTGGTGCATCCAGAGCTGGTCTGTCCACGGCTGGTCCCTCCAGAGCTGGTGCATCCAGAGCTGGTCTGTCCATGGCTGGTCCCTCCAGAGCTGGTCTGTCCACGGCTGGTCCCTCCAGAGCTGGTGCATCCAGAGCTGGTCCGTCCACGGCTGGTCCCTCCAGAGCTGGTGCATCCAGAGCTGGTCTGTCCACAGCTGGTCCCTCCAGAGCTGGGCTGGTCCCTCCAGAGCTGGTGCATCCAGAGCTGGTCTGTCCATGGCTGGTCCGTCCACGGCTGGTCCATCCAGAGCTGGTCCGTCCACGGCTGGTCCCTCCAGAGCTGGTCTGTCCATGGCTGGTCCCTCCAGAGCTGGTGCATCCAGAGCTGGTCTGTCCACGGCTGGTCCCTCCAGAGCTGGTCTGTCCACGGCTGGTCCCTCCAGAGCTGGTGCATCCAGAGCTGGTCTGTCCATGGCTGGTCCCTCCAGAGCTGGTCTGTCCACGGCTGGTCCCTCCAGAGCTGGGCTGGTCCCTCCAGAGCTGGTGCATCCAGAGCTGGTCTGTCCATGGCTGGTCCCTCCAGAGCTGGTCCGTCCACGGCTGGTCCCTCCAGAGCTGGTGCATCCAGAGCTGGTCTGTCCATGGCTGGTCCCTCCAGAGCTGGTCCGTCCACGGCTGGTCCCTCCAGAGCTGGTGCATCCAGAGCTGGTCTGTCCATGGCTGGTCCCTCCAGAGCTGGTCCGTCCACAGCTGGTTCAAAGGATGTTAAAATCGGCAGTTTTTGCAAAAAGTGAAAACTTCCAGTTAGCAAAAGACACAGATTTATTATCTGTTGCATGTGCAGCAATGCATAAAATAATTACTGTTTGTATGTAAATAATTACAATTCTATTTATTTATGGCTTTTTAGATTTTTTCCCTCTTTTTCTTCAGTTTACTGTTTGATAATTATTGTGTTTTTTCTTAGTCTAACGGGTCTTCTGATATCTAAATAAAAATGCTTCCCATGTGTTCCCTGTCTAACAAAATTTTAATGTTTGATTGTAATCATAATGCAAAAACTTCTATTTACATCTAAAATATCTAAACCAGTGGTTCTCAAAGTGTGGTACGAGTACCATTAGTGGTACTCAGGCTCCCTCTAGTCGTACGCAGAGGTATCACTAAGTTAAATATAAATTAATGCTAAAACACAATACATTTTAATTAAATTTTTATTTGAGTGAAGTTCTCTTTACATTTAAGTACAGTACAGTTTTTATTTAACTTTTAGGTACAACACATTCACTGTGCAGTGTTAATGTTCAAACTGTGTATTTACTATGTTTAAGGGGCTGACAACAATAAATATTCTTATTAGGAATAAAACTGCCTCATTTTTTAATTGTGCAGAGCTGTAGCTGAATAGCTAGGCCTACTATGCTACTGTATTTTAATGTTGGTGATTATGGTGGTACTTGGAGAGCCAAATGTTTTCTGAGGTGATACTCTGTATAAAAAGTTTGAGAACCACTGATCTAAACCTTGACAAAAAGTATTTTACAATGCCTAAATATATACTTAAATGCAAAACCCAATCAAATGAAGAAATCATGTCCAAAAGCCTCTATACATGTATATAGGGAGCTATGGCGGTTACACGACATGACATGTTTTTATTTAATGCCACCAGATGTCACAATTCACACTTCAAAAAATGGATTTTAAATGCTCTCACTATGTTTTAATGTGAAATAGTGCATTTATTGATAAATAAATTATTTAAAAAAACATTAATTGTAATGGATAAGATAGTAATATAAATTGTATAAATATTGCATAGTATCAAAAAATCCCCTCAAAATTATCAGAAAAAAAATGTATCACATTGATTGAAAAAATTTCTTCAGTCACTTTTGACCGCGAAGGAGCCGAGTGTGCCTCCTAAATGAAGAGGTCCAGAGGGTTAAACGAAAGCTGCTGCTCTCCATATGTTTTTCCATTGTCTCCATTGTCCATTAGATCTGAAATATACATTTACCCACCCATATTCTCACAAATACTGCTGTAAACATACAGGGAGCCATGTCAGCTGATATTATTATTACAGGTTAAAATTCACAATTTAAATTAATATAATGTAGGTGTTTATAATAATGTTCTAATATTTGTAATCACATGTGTAAAAATATAAATATATAATATATTTAATTTTTTGCTGTCAATGACAGGCCTAAACCAAACACACAGGTAACAGCACAAAAAAAACACTCTACGACAAATATTGTGTAATTATTGTTATCGACAAAATCCCTGAAAGTGTCAATAAGTCAAATTTTGTCAAAAATCACACTCCGCTAATCTACAACACAAGTACTTCATCATTATCTATTGCTACGACGCAGGATCTGCCCCCATTTTAATTTATGGTTAGGAGCTACTAGTCCTTTTTAACTTATTATAGATGCACTTTTTTGGCTTAATTAACCTCGTGTTGTTTCTATGCTTTATTTTATTCAAGGTGGGGCTTTGTTGTACATGGAGGCATCGATGGGAAATCTCGCCTTATAACCTACCTGGGCTGCAACACAAATAACCGTGCCTCCACTGTGCTGACCCAGTTTGTGAAGGCAACATGTCTTTATGGGCTTCCTTCGCGAGTGCGATCTGACCATGGGGGGGAAAATTCACAAATTGCCCTCTTCATGAATCTCGTTCAAGGGGTGGAACGGAGGAGTCACATAACAGGAGAATCTGTTCACAATCAGCGCATAGAGCGCCTTTGGAGAGATGTTTTCCTACATGTGCTTCAGTACTTCTACAATTTGTTCCACAGTCTGGAGGATTCTGAGGTTCTTGATCCAGATGATGACGTACACAAGATGTCTCTGCAAATTGTTTTCCTGCCAGAGATACAAAAGAGATTGGATCTGTTTAGGAATGGATGGAATCACCACAAACTGAGAACAGAAAAAAACAAAACACCTGTCCAAATCTGGACTGCAGGCATGCTTTCCAACATGGAGGCAAACTGCAGAGCCATCAACAATGTTTTTGGTGAAGATCCGTACAGCACACACACTCTAGAAGAGCTTTTGGCACAACATGGCATAGACAACTTCCCTGTGACTGATGACGACGAAGATCATTTTCCAGCTGTAGTTGTGGACCAACCCAGAATCAATCTGAGCCATCAGCAGCAGCAAAACATTTTGCAGGCAATTGAGACCATCTCAGATGCTAGCGCTAAGTATCAGACGTGCTGCAGAGAAATTGCAAACATATTACAAGATGGCTGAGACACATAATTTTGATACAGCGTGTTTGTTCTTGCAACACGCCCTTAGCGTTAGTGTTAAGACTCTTCATAAATGTCAGACTTAGACCTTTTTGTAGGATGTAAGCTGACAAGCAAACATGCATTCATTTGTAATTTAAACATCACCTTCTACATTGCTTCAGAAAAATGTTGTTGATGTATTCTGACCGACTTGCTGATTATCTCAAAGGAATCCTCCCCTAATAAAATATCCAAAACACTGTGGTATTTCATTCAGTTGTGTACTTACATTATTCCAAAACTTCCCAAGGATTTGTTAATCTAGAAACATTCCAATTGTAAAAATCTTCATCATCTTCTTCTTCTTCTTCTGGTGTTTTATGGCGGTTTGGCAAACCCACAAAAAAGTTAATTACCGCCACCTACTGATCTGGAGTGTGGAGTGTACATAGATTTGGAAGAAAGAAAAACAAAAAAAAACAACAAAAAAAAACCTAGATTCTATCTATGGTTCCTGTGTTTTTCAGGTATTTCAAAAATATTTCATGTACTCTTGATTGCCTTGGCCCGTTTCCTAACAATACTTTTAAAGAAATATCAACTCCCAACCTTGTAAAAATCTGCTCGTCCCTGTTCGTACCATGGTCATGGTCGCCTATCAATGACGTAATATCCGCGCTATCCTCTGTAAAGTCTACAAGCGTGGACAAAAATCCCGCTGCACAGTTAAAGTAAATCCATTACGGCTGGAATGAAAAGTGTTGACAGCAGCATTAAATTTATATCTGATCAATGATTTTGCGCATTATAACCAATCACACAGTTGAGCTAACGAATGCAATGGCCAATCAGAAGCGTCAGATGAGTCAATGCTGAAACGCTGAAATTCTCTCATCATAAAAAAAGTGCAAATGCATTTTGTAAGTAAGAGATTCATTCATCAAACAGTGTACAGAGAGCTTTGCTGATAACAAGGGGAGTTTTTTTCTAAAGTGCTTAAACTCGCTCTAGATCGAAATCAGTCATAATGTTAAATGTTCTTTGCTCGCTTTCTCTGTAAAAGTTATTCGCTGTTTGAATAACTGGAAGGTGTACAGGTAATAAAAAAATTATTCATTATCTCATCTGTGAACATGATTCATGAATTCCATACATCTTTTTCCACCCCTCTTCATAGCGTCATCAAGCTTGAAGCTTCGCCTTTGTTATTGTTTTGAACATGCGACCTCTAGCGGCAAAAACTTACAAATTGTGCCTTTAAATGCCTTCAGGTAAATACTAGTCTGATTCATGCTCTGACAAAATGTTTTCAGTTGGATTACTACACTCCAATATAAACAAAGAATTCAGACAAATGCAATCCTAAATTGATTCAGGTTTTATTGTTGCATTTATGAAGGGATACATGAAGATGTCAGATGGATCACTGTTTTATTCACGGTTGTGTACTTTTCCAATTTCAAGGAATTATAATTGATGTTGATAAATCGAGTAAATGAAATGTGTATTTACAACTGTAAACAAAAAATAACATCAAAGGTAAAAATAGTACAACAATAACAGTACAACAATAACTGTAAAAACCGTAACAGTAAAACTTATTTGAGATGGCATAAGAGTGAAGAAGTGTTAAGAGAATTATTTCATTAACTTGTGAAACTGTGATGAAACATGAAGTATTTCGTTCATCACCCTTACATGAACAAGGTACATGAATTATTACATTTACATTTACATTTACATTTAGTCATTTAGCAGACGCTTTTATCCAAAGCGACTTACAATTGGGGAATACATAGAGCGATTAATCTTGAAGAGGCAATCAGACATACGAAGTGCTTGCAACACCAAGTCTCAGGCATTGTTCAAATAAATACAAACTACCAAAGGAAGGAATAAGTAAAGATAATTTTTTATTACATGGTGCCGAAAGTTGGCGACTGCAAAATACCTTCGGTCATGTAGGTTCTAAAAGATTCGTAAATACTGTGAATTGGAAGTCGAAGAACAATAGCACATGTGTTGGCTTCTGGAAATACTCTGGTGTCTTGATCAGTTGTATGAAGAAATTCGATTTTTGGCTGATGGGGGAATCCTAGTGGAGGCACAGATGAGGCTCCAGAAGCAAACTCCAGTACCATTGGCAGTGTCAACGGATTGCAGTCACCTTCTGTAAACACAGATTAAAGAACATTAGGGATGCCATTAGTAAAGACATTCAACATCAAACTGAGAAGAAAAATGTAGTCAAATAATAGACAATAACTAGATAGAGTTAACCAAGACTAATTTTAATGTTGGCTTAATAAAGCCTGGCCAGAAATCCTGAAGTTTTAATAGCCTGGTGTTTTAAGGTTTTAAAGCCAGACGCACAAAGAAGCAGAATAAGATTTAAAAGCAATATCAGATTCAATATATTAAAAAATATTTAATTGGAAAGAAATGTAACTTTACAAGAAATTAGTCACTCAAACCTACATCACATGCAAATTCCATTTTTACCACAAATTGGTTGTAATGTTTGAATAATAGAGCATTAAAAACACTACCTTCTACATCAATTAACCAGTCTCTCCAGAAACATACTGTCTTGTTTTCCAGCTGCCTTTTGTTGCTACCAAGGGGTGAGAAGTCCACCTCAAAAAGAGTGGACAGATCTTTTGCCTCAAGCGGTCTGACTGCATTGATGAACAAGTCCTCAAAAATGTCAGGATGGTTCTTGAGCTCGTCAATCAGACCAAGAGTTTTGAAACCCTCTTCAAATCTGTCACAGCACATTTAGTCTTAATGAGATATTTGTCACAACCAACTTTCAATTTACTACATTTTTCATTTGCAAGTCATTTACATGGTTCTCATGATGGATACTTACTGTCTGAGAGCCAAATTGGTCCGCCCATTCACAAAGTATTCTGCTGCAGATTGGACCAAGGAATCACTCTCTTCAAGAGATGAGATGTACCTAAGCGCTCCCATCATGTTCAGACTGTCTCCAGCGTCTGAGATAGCAGAATTTGCGTTTTCAACAGAGTCTGCTTCTTTAATCTACAAGTAAATAATTAGAAAATTGTTATGCCATGAAATCACAAACCATTCATTGCAAATGACAAAATAAAAAAAACCCTGTGTAGATGAGATAAGTATAAAGTTAAAATAACCTTTGAGAGTTTTTCTCTGAAGCTGCTGTCAGCTATTTCCTCAAGGGAAACAGGAAGTGTACATTGACCACACAGTTGCATAAAGAGACGATCAGAAAAAAAATGAGGGCCAACTCCACCATGAACTACGCACACCGCAATCATTTTTGCAATGGTCATGTACAAGCCATTCTCAAGAGCTGAAAAACATTAAGAAAAATTCTATATAGTGTATATTTTTTTATATTTAATAAGAAAAACAGAAAACCAAATAAGATAATCCTCACCATGAGTATCAAGAGCCAATAATCTATTGTCTTCCGGTCCTTCAAATATTTTTGACCTCTGGATTTCCCTCATTAGCAAGCGTAGGAATTCCCTGGTTGGTCCGCCTTCATCTACTTCTCCTTCTCCAACCCCATCAGAGTCCACAAAAATCACATCCAGCCTTGCTTCTGGATTAAAGCGCCTTCGCTTGAAAGCTTGCAGGCTACCTTGTAATATGTTGTCTCGACATACATTTATTTGATTGCTTGTTGGACAACATGAGAGATCAACTCTGCTATGAAGCTTCTTCAAAATCATCTGCAGATCAACTCTAAAACACAAAAGAGTAAAATATTTTAGCTTGAATGTGTCTGGAAAAGTTTAGCGTTTAAAATTCCTTTGAAATATAACATAACATACTGATCAGAAATAGATTCACAATTGTCAGTTGTTACAGAGGATGGCTGAGTGGGAAGAGAGTGTTCAGGTGGCCAGTGATATGAGTGAGAAGGTGAAGGAGCAGGTGACCAGTTTGGGGGTGATGGGGAAAGAAAATCATTCAGTGGCAAAGAAGTAGTTGGTTCATGTGGTGATGATGCAAGCTGGTTGGAAAAGGATGAGGTGAAATGGACTTCACCAGAATTCCCTTGAATGCTTGCATCGTTCTGTTTACCTTCACTTTCCTGTAAATAATAAAAAAAAAACCTAAACCTAAAACAAATTCTGAAACTATACATATAAGGGTTACTTACATGGGCATCTAGTGGTGAAATCCAAACAACATAAAGAGTTGAATGACCCTCGATATTGTAATCATTAAGTATTCCTGTAAGGTTATTTTCAAGATGTGCAGATGATGTCGCATCTTGAACATAAAACACTTCACTGGACAGATCATCCTGACCAACAAAGTCAAATAAGATCTGTAAATAAGCACATGAAATATAGATAGATTACACTTAATAACATTATTATACAATTATCTTTCTTCATCAAGGCTGTTTACTATATTGTTACCAAAACATAATTTAAAACATGAGTGTTTTCTATCCTTATTGTCTATCTTTTTATTAAAAATCAGCAGTTGTTTACCTGAATTGTCTCCGACAAGATGAATTTTCGAATTTTTTCAGTTCCATTAGGAAACTTGAATTTGATGGGCACACCATCAATGGGCTCCTCGTGACTTGCAATCCTCCTCCATCTGTCTTCAATTGCCTATTATGCAACCAAGGTTACGTGAATGCAGTATATTTTTTACTTCAACAAAACAAACCATTAGTTATATTTTTTTAAATAACATCTACCTGTAGTCGTCTATTCTCCTGTGCCTCTAAATATTGGCGTCTCATCTCCTGTTTATGAGAAAAAGATTTGTGGATTTTATTTAAGTAGAAATGTGTATATCATAGAACTAGTATGTTCAGGAAAAGCATTATAGAGCAGTTTAGTGTCTATACTCTCAAATAAAATGTTTATTTTGTATTTCAACCATCTAAGTTTCTTACACCATCTAGACCTTAATGCCAACTCAGAAAATGTACATGCCTTGTGAAAGAATTCATAGCCCTTCATTTTTTTTTTTACATTTTTGTTATGTTGCTGCCTTATGTTAAACTGCTTTAAATTACTTTTACACAATCTACACTCCATACACCATAATGGCAAAGCCTATTATATAAGTATTTTTCTGGGACAGTTGAAATTTAGCTCAGGAGCATTCATATTGTTTGTAGATGTTACTATACTCCGAGGGGAGTTAAACTGTGGCAAAATCAATTGAATCGGTATGATTTGGAAAGGCACACAGCTGAAAATGCATATCAGAATAAAAACCAAGCCCTGAAGAAAAGAAAAAAAAAAACACATGTAGAGCTCAGAAACAGGACTGCATCAAGCCACACATCTGGGGAAGAGTTTAGAATAAAATTCTGCTGCATTGAACGTTCACAGAAACATGCCGCCTCTATTATCCATAATGGAATAAGTTTGAAATAACCAGGACTCTTCCTAGAGCTGGACTATTGGCCAAACTGAGCAACTGATGGAGAAGGGCTTTGGTTAGACTGGTGAACAAGATGCTGATGGTCACTCTAGTTGAGCTCCATGATCATATATGCAGATGGAAGAAACCTACAGAAGGACAAACATCACCACAACACTCCACCAATCTGTGCTTTATGCTGGTGTAGCCAAACTCAATCCTCTCCTCAGTGAAGACACATGAAAACACACTTGGAATTTGCATAAAAGCACCTAAAGGACCCTCAGACTGTGAGAAACAAGATTGAACCGCAAATTGATGAACCTCAATTCTAAGCATCATGTTTGAAGGAAACCAGGCTCTGCTCATCACCAGCAGAGTACCCCCAAAAGTAAAGTGTGCTGGTAGCGGCCTCATGCTGTTGGCTGTTCTTCAGCGGCAGGGACTGAGGGACTCGTCAGAGAAGAAAAGCTCAGTGCACCAAAATATTGAGATAGCCTTAATGAAAACCCGGTCCAAAGCATTCACAACCTCAGACTGGACAGAACATTTACCTTCCAACAGGACAATGACCCTAAGCACACAGCAAGAGTGGCTTATAGACAACTCTGTGAATGTCCTTGAGTGGCCCAGCCACAGCCTGAGCTTGAACACACTCAAACATTTCTGGAGAAACCTGAAAATGTGTGTCTGCCCCCCATCCAACCTGACAGAGCTTGAGAGGTGAAGAGATGAGAAGAATGGCAGATAATTGCCAGATGATGATGTGCAAAGCTTGTCACATCACACCCAAAAAGACTTGAGGCTGTAAATGTGCTTCAACCAAGTACTGCGTTAAGGGTATAAATACTTATGCAATGTACTTATTTCAGTTTTTAATTTTTAATAAATTTACAAAGTTGTCACAGTTCTGTTTTTGCTTTGCCATTATGGTGTATGGAGTGTAGATTGATGTGAAAATAAATAATTTAAAGCATTTTAACGTAAGGCTGCAACATAACAAAACATGGAAAAAACTAAGATGTATGAATACTTTCGCAAGGCACTGTACTAAAGGTCAAATGGGTTCATTCTTAAATAAAAATGTCTTTCACACAGGACTCAATTGTTTTGTACCTGGTCAAAAACACAATTTCCCCAAGATTAGGGAAGAGGACCTCAACATTTAAAAACAGTAGCTAGTGCAGTGCAGTGCAGTGTATATATGACTTAATGCAGGATTTTAATAATGTTCTTGATCAAAGACTGTTTATTGAATGTTTTAATATGGTTACTTACTTTTTCTCTGTCTGCCATTAAAGACTGTTCAAATTCTTTGTCTTGTTCTTGCCGTAAAGATCGCCACTCCTGCAAGACCTAGTATCAATACATCAAAAAGTATCTGAATTAAATAAATATTATGAGAAACAAATGATCAACACAGACTCTGTACATACTAGTTCAAAATGTTACAGGTTTAGTCTTGGTTACCACTGTGCTGTCTGCAGTGTCCTCTGTGTTGCCACTAAGCTCCTGATTTGTAAAATCAGTAAGGTCAATCACCACAGATGGAGTTGCCTCAGAGTTGGTTCCTGGTTCAGATTCATTTTGTGATGAGCACAAAGGAGGTGCTAATTCCTGTGCGGGTAATTGTTATCATTAACACCACAACACAATTTTGCATTTAAATATTATCAAAAACAATTATTACAAACCTGGTATAATTCTACTAATGGCAAAATGTACAGCCTACTCCGGCCAAGAGCTTGCTTTAATTCTTTGACAGAAGCAACCTGAACTTTCTTTAAGTTCTTTCCTCTGTCAGCCTTGGCTAACTCATATCCAATCAAATTCAGGCTGACATCTGGGAAACTTTGACAGATAAATTGTTTGAAATCTGCCAAACTCCAGTTCATTTGGATTTTAGCCACTTTTTCTTTACCTGAGTCATCCACAGGGCTACCTAAAAACAAAGAAAAAAACAACAATAATAATTTTATTATTACTATAAAAAAGACAACTTTGCTAAACAACATTTGATGATTTGATTATTTTCCAAGATTCATAATTCGCTGTGCTATTACCAAATCCAGTTTGTGTCATTTTTTTTCGTTCTGCCACTGTAGGTAGCTTTGTAAAGGTTGGGCCAGGAAGCAAAAACAGGCCAACATTCCAACAAAGGTTTTTCGTCTTCCAGCTATACCTTTAAAACAGAAAATAAACAGTGTGAATATATAAAATCAGAAAACTTTCTAGGCGTACATTTTACCAGCTTGACATCCTAAAAGGAATAACAAGAAAAGGAAAGAGCTATTTTGTATTTTATTTTAATGAATTATATATATATATATATTTATATATATATATATATATATATATGTGTGTGTGTGTGTGTGTGTGTGTGTGTGTGTGTTTATTTTTGCTTAAGAGATGGGAAACAAGATTTCTGCTTAATTTCTAAGTTTTTGTTTGTTGTTTACAAATCTGTTTATGTGCATCATGATTTAAGTCTTCATGAAGTCAAAATTTACAATATTTACTTAGTTTGTACACATCACTAGTCTTGTGGTAAACCGGTGTTTAGTTGATGCACTGAAAATATGCCTCTGCTCTGGAATGGCATTCTTCTCACTCTGAATCACTGGTTCAAAGCAAATGATTCGCAAGGGTTTCGAAGCTTCACGAAGCATGTTTGAAAGAAATCCCCACGCACAGTTCTGTTTGTATTTTTACTGTACACTACAGAGGTTGCATCCTACATAGCATCAGCCTTTGAAATGAGACAGCGACAGTGTTTTTTTTTTTTTTTTTTCATCACCGGTGTGTTTTCTTGTAGGCCTACAGCTGGCGAGCAAGATGCTTTAGAAATAATGCGCCCCTGGTCAAGATCGACCAGTTAGCGAATTCACAACATAACGATTTTTAAAAATCATTTTCAGACAATTGTGGGAGTTTCATTTGCACACAAAATTCTTGACATAATACACTTCAAATTTCTACAACAATATAAAAACCAACATCCAATTTTCATGAGATTGAATGAATGGAGAAAAAGCTAAATGTATGCATCCCCATGCTTATGAATGGGGGGGGGGGATATTTTCGAAACTAAGAACCGCAAAAGATACCTTACCTGAATGTCGACCGACGAAACAGCCTCCTTGTAGCAGCAAGCAAGTTCTCGTTCGATGAACCTTGTATAAGTTCCATTCTCGCTCTATTTGCAACATTAAAAATTCTATCAAAAGCAGAAACTGCCGCATCTACCGTTACCTGCTCTAATGAAGCAGTGTCTTCCTCCATCTTGTACCAACAACTACCTAACGTCACTGGCGCCAAAAGTGAGCATAGACTGATGGGAAAACCATTAGGCTCAGCAACAATTCAACATTCACTAGTTAAAATGCTAATTCTTGATATCAGCAATTACATTTCCACTAGTAACAATGTTAATTCTTGATATCAACCATTCAATTTTCACTAGTTAAAATGCTAATTCAAGATATCAAGAATTAAGTTACAGATATCAACAATTTAATTCTTGATATCTGTAATTTTATTTTCACTAGTTAAATGTCACCATAGGCTGCCATTGAAATTTAATTGTTGATATCAAGAATGCAATTGTTGATATCATGAATGCAATTGTTGATATCATGAATGTAATTGTTGATATCAAGAATGTAATTGTTGATATCAAGAATGCAATTGTTGATATCAAGAATGCAATTGTTGATATCAAGAATGCAATTGTTGATATCATGAATGCAATTGTTGATATCAAGAATGTAATTGTTGATATCAAGAATGCAATTGTTGATATCATGAATGTAATTGTTGATATCATGAATGTAATTGTTGATATCAAGAATGCAATTGTTGATATCAAGAATGTAATTGTTGATATCAAGAATGCAATTGTTGATATCAAGAATGTAATTGTTGATATCAAGAATGCAATTGTTGATATCAAGAATGCAATTGTTGATATCATGAATGTAATTGTTGATATCATGAATGTAATTGTTGATATCTGTAACTGTATTTTCACTAGTTAAATGTCACCATAGGCTGCCATTGAAATTTAATTGTTGATATCAAGAATGTAATTGTTGATATCAAGAATGCAATTGTTGATATCAAGAATGTAATTGTTGATATCATGAATGTAATTGTTGATATCATGAATGTAATTGTTGATATCTGTAACTGTATTTTCACTAGTTAAATGTCACCATAGGCTGCCATTGAAATTTAATTGTTGATATCAAGAATGTAATTGTTGATATCAAGAATGCAATTGTTGATATCAAGAATGCAATTGTTGATATCAAGAATGCAATTGTTGATATCATGAATGTAATTGTTGATATCTGTAACTGTATTTTCACTAGTTAAATGTCACCATAGGCTGCCATTGAAATTTAATTGTTGATATCAAGAATGTAATTGTTGATATCAAGAATGCAATTGTTGATATCAAGAATGTAATTGTTGATATCATGAATGTAATTGTTGATATCATGAATGTAATTGTTGATATCTGTAACTGTATTTTCACTAGTTAAATGTCACCATAGGCTGCCATTGAAATTTAATTGTTGATATCAAGAATGTAATTGTTGATATCAAGAATGCAATTGTTGATATCAAGAATGTAATTGTTGATATCAAGAATGCAATTGTTGATATCAAGAATGCAATTGTTGATATCATGAATGTAATTGTTGATATCATGAATGTAATTGTTGATATCATGAATGCAATTGTTGATATCATGAATGTAATTGTTGATATCTGTAACTGTATTTTCACTAGTTAAATGTCACCATAGGCTGCCATTGAAATTTAATTGTTGATATCAAGAATGTAATTGTTGATATCATGAATGCAATAGTTGATATCAAGAATGCAATTGTTGATATCAAGAATGCAATTGTTGATATCATGAATGTAATTGTTGATATCATGAATGTAATTGTTGATATCATGAATGCAATTGTTGATATCATGAATGCAATTGTTGATATCATGAATGCAATTGTTGATATCAAGAATGTAATTGTTGATATCAAGAATGCAATTGTTGATATCAAGAATGCAATTGTTGATATCATGAATGTAATTGTTGATATCATGAATGCAATTGTTGATATCAAGAATGCAATTGTTGATATCATGAATGTAATTGTTGATATCAAGAATGCAATTGTTGATATCATGAATGTAATTGTTGATATCAAGAATGCAATTGTTGATATCATGAATGTAATTGTTGATATCAAGAATGCAATTGTTGATATCAAGAATGTAATTGTTGATATCAAGAATGCAATTGTTGATATCATGAATGTAATTGTTGATATCAAGAATGCAATTGTTGATATCATGAATGTAATTGTTGATATCAAGAATGCAATTGTTGATATCATGAATGTAATTGTTGATATCAAGAATGCAATTGTTGATATCAAGAATGTAATTGTTGATATCAAGAATGCAATTGTTGATATCAAGAATGTAATTGTTGATATCAAGAATGCAATTGTTGATATCAAGAATGCAATTGTTGATATCATGAATGCAATTGTTGATATCATGAATGTAATTGTTGATATCTGTAACTGTATTTTCACTAGTTAAATGTCACCATAGGCTGCCATTGAAATTTAATTGTTGATATCAAGAATGCAATTGTTGATATCATGAATGTAATTGTTGATATCATGAATGTAATTGTTGATATCATGAATGCAATTGTTGATATCATGAATGTAATTGTTGATATCTGTAACTGTATTTTCACTAGTTAAATGTCACCATAGGCTGCCATTGAAATTTAATTGTTGATATCAAGAATGTAATTGTTGATATCAAGAATGCAATTGTTGATATCAAGAATGCAATTGTTGATATCAAGAATGTAATTGTTGATATCATGAATGCAATTGTTGATATCATGAATGTAATTGTTGATATCATGAATGCAATTGTTGATATCATGAATGCAATTGTTGATATCATGAATGCAATTGTTGATATCAAGAATGTAATTGTTGATATCAAGAATGCAATTGTTGATATCAAGAATGCAATTGTTGATATCATGAATGTAATTGTTGATATCATGAATGTAATTGTTGATATCAAGAATGCAATTGTTGATATCAAGAATGCAATTGTTGATATCAAGAATGCAATTGTTGATATCAAGAATGCAATTGTTGATATCAAGAATGCAATTGTTGATATCATGAATGCAATTGTTGATATCATGAATGCAATTGTTGATATCAAGAATGCAATTGTTGATATCATGAATGCAATTGTTGATATCAAGAATGTAATTGTTGATATCAAGAATGCAATTGTTGATATCATGAATGTAATTGTTGATATCAAGAATGCAATTGTTGATATCATGAATGTAATTGTTGATATCTGTAACTGTATTTTCACTAGTTAAATGTCACCATAGGCTGCCATTGAAATTTAATTGTTGATATCAAGAATGTAATTGTTGATATCAAGAATGCAATTGTTGATATCATGAATGTAATTGTTGATATCAAGAATGTAATTGTTGATATCAAGAATGCAATTGTTGATATCAAGAATGCAATTGTTGATATCATGAATGTAATTGTTGATATCTGTAACTGTATTTTCACTAGTTAAATGTCACCATAGGCTGCCATTCAAAATCAATTGTTGATATCAATAATTAATTTCTTACTAGTAGGAATTAATTCTTGATATCAGGAATTAAATTGATGATATCAGCAATTGAATTGTTGATATCAAGAATTGCTTTTTGGATATGTGCATAATTTAATGACGAGTGCCGCCCTTTATAAATGTTTATGGTGGATAGACGACAACGTACAGAGCCCAAAAGAGAACGGCACATTCGATTGCCCTCTCATGAAAATAAAACGTTCCTGTAGGCTATTTTTAATAATTATTTTGTTTTTATTTAGACAGAGGCTACTCACAATAACTCCGTCTACCAACGTGTCATAAGGTTAGAAAACTGCTGAAAACTTTCTAAACGCTATCAGCTTCAGTGGCGCAGGCAGTAAAGCGTGAGACCGCATGTTTTTGACGCGATAAACCCGGGTTCGATTCCGCCTTCTGCCGACCTCGTTGTACTCTCTTTTTTACATCCCGTGTCACATCGGAAAGGCATTTATTTTCAATAAAAATTAAGCAAATATTCGAAAACTGGAATAACGTGTGGTTATTGGTTATATAGGGTTAGTTGTAGGGGCGGCATCCAGTTAATACTGACACAATCTGTATTGTTAAAAGCGCTATATAAATAAAGTTGACTTGACTTTATTTAAATACTGTTTTATAATGTAGCCAACTACAATACTGAGGTGCAGATATCGCCCACTATTTGCAATAAGTAGTATAAACAGCATCAAACTACTATTATTGCAAGAAAATATTACAATTATTAAATAGTGTAAATATAATCTATTGGTAAGAAAATATGCTATTTTCACTTACTGTAAATAGAATTCGATGTATTCACTGTTTTCAAATAGCCGAAATCAAATTCTAAACTATCAGCCATTTCAACTGGAAGATGAAGGCTGTGATATTAATTTCATTCACTAGAGGGAGCCACAGGATAAGGAATCATCCATAATAATAATAATAATAATAATAATAATGATAATAAGCAATGAACCAGATGGGCAAGATCAGTGGCGCCTGCAGGAGTACGGCTGTATGCACTGTGCGTACCATGAGCGCTCAGACTGACCTGAGATTTCCCCCGCAAACATTTCAGCAGTAAATTATAGGCCCGTGTGTCCCGTATTTCTGTCGACTGAACCAGCCATGCCATTAATAATGAATGTATCAGACTTTTGCATGCCAAAGTCAATTTCTGCTAAACATTACGTCAAATAGAAAGAGAAAATCATGCTCATAAGACTTCAACAATTTGTAGCCTATTTCACAAAGGGGAATACAACGAATTCATGACAATGTTTTACATTCAAGCTACCCATAAAATTTAAAATGAAAAGTTCTTTAAAATCATCTGGAATGCAATAAAGTATTTTTAAAGCCGTTTTTAAAGCATTTGCTGCATGGATTAAAAAAAAAAATAGGCTAATAAATACTTCACATATCAGACAAAATTGCGTTGCAGAAAATCCTTTAAAGTTTAAGGAATTCAGAGCAGAGCAACATAAAAATCAGAAAAAAAGTATAATCTTGCCTGTTTTAGGCTTTTCCTTATTTTTATATTTTAGACGGTGATGAAAAATGACTCGCCATCTCCTCATTGGACGTGCCTTTAGAGAGAAATGCATCTTTACGAATTACATAATGAAAGAGTTCTGTTTGAATTATTTAGTTTTAAAGTAGTAATTTAAAGCTTTCTATAGATATATTTCATGAGTTCACCCTTACATATAATAAACTGAGTAACGGTTATGCGTATTTGGCTTGCTGTCCGCAGGGTACTCCCCCTG
This sequence comes from Onychostoma macrolepis, assembly GCF_012432095.1. Taxonomy (NCBI): domain Eukaryota; kingdom Metazoa; phylum Chordata; class Actinopteri; order Cypriniformes; family Cyprinidae; genus Onychostoma; species Onychostoma macrolepis. The sequence continues at coordinate 6,270,410 of NC_081155.1, forward strand.
TACGGGTAGAGGGGTCCGAGCTCTGCATTTATCCCGGACCCAGAGCAAAAATTACGGCGTAGGCCTATTTTAAGTTTCCACTATCAATAAAAAATGCAAGTGACCTCTCTGGCGCCTCCATGTCCTGCAAAGTGCGCTTCAGCTTCCACTCTTCACACAAACAATGAGATATGCACCTAGCGCACATTTATATAGTTCAAACATTTAAACTAACCTTGTGATATGCTTGAACTGTTTATTTCTATAGATTTTATTTTAGGCAAGTCCTGATGATTTGAGAAGGCTATGATCAAACATAGGCTATGATCAGCTTACTGTGCCGCTGGCCGCTTGGTTGTTACTTCAACAACAACAACAAAAAACTTACATTTAACAAACAAAAAGTGCTCCAAAAGTTTTTATAAATTAAATTTATAAAACGAACCCCCACACACACACAAAAAAAAAATCTGTGCAAGATTACATAATTCTTATTAAATCGTTGTCCATTTCCACTCCGAACCCACTACAATTGTTCATGTCTTAACTTTCAGAAGAGTGTATCAGTGCAGTGTCAAATTTAAGGTAACATTGAAATGGCTGAGACAGACATGACAAAGGGGTTCAACAGACTTTATCATTCATCTTGTCCACCGATACTTCAACAGCTGGACAACATGTCATATGAAAAATAATACAAGTATTAGGACATTACAGTGTGTATCACGTTTGGTCCCAATGGTCAAGAAAATCCGAGCCGAATTGGGCAGAGAGTGCAAATATGTCGGGTCATTAAACGTGTCGGTGTTATAATACATCAAAATGTACATAAAAAAAAAAATGTAATAAAAAAATAAATTCTGCACCCGCCTTTACACAAAGAGAAACACCGGCACGAATCTGGGCACGCAATACAACTCGTCCAATTGGCCTAAATACAACGATATTTAAAAAATAAATAAATAAATTCCAGCAAAACGTTAAAACTTTGTATGACGCAGTATTATGTTTTATTTTTCATTTTGGTTGTATTTTTTATTTGATGTATTAGAAGAAAGTGTAATGAAACCAAAAATAAATATATGAAAAAACTACATTTTTCCAAGGACTTGGTGGCCAATAAAAAGAAAAAGGATAAAATTAAATTTTTTTTAAACAATTAACAAAAAAATAAATAAATAAATCCAGCAGTAATTTCATGTTTCATTGACAAAACAAATAAATAAAGGAGCCGTTTCTGTTGGACGTTCTTCCGCCATCTTTGGCCAGTGCTGACGTAAGGATTATGGGAAAACCAGAACTCATTAATATTCATTAACTCATTACCATAGCTATTCTTACTAGTAAAAATGGCATTTCTTGATATCTGTAAATGTATTTTTACTAGTTAAAATGTTATTTAAGATATCAGTAATTCTATTTTCACTAGTTGCAAGGGCAATTTCAGATATCAACTGGCTTTGTTGATATCAAGAATTAAATAGTTGATATCAAGAATTAAATTGTTGATATCAACAATTAAATTCTTGATATCAACAATTTAATTCTTGATATCAACAATTTAATTGTCACTAGTGACAATGTTCATTTTTGATATCTGAAAATGTATTTCTGATATCAACAATTGGGAGGATATCAACAATTTAATTCTTGATATCAACAATTTAATTCTTGATATCAGAAATGAACATTGTCACTAGTGCCAATTAAATTGTTGATATCAAGAACTAAATTGTTGATATCAAGAACTAAATTGTTGATATCAATAATTAAATTCTTGATATCAAGAATTTAATTGTTGATATCAAGAATAGACATTTTTACTAGTAAGAATTGTATTTCTGATATGTGAAATTGGAATTTCAACTAGTAAGAAGTTAATTCTTGATATCAACAATTGATTTTGAATGGCAGCCTATGGTGACATTTAACTAGTGAAAATACAATTGTTGATATCAAAAATTTAATTGTTGATATCTTTAATTTAATTCTTGATATCAACAATTAGCATTTTAACTAGTGAAAATTGAATTGTTGATATCAAGAATTAACATTGTTACTAGTGGAAATGTAATTGCTGATATCAAAAATAGCATTGTTACTAGTGGAAATCCAATTCCTGATATCAAGAATTAATATTTTAACTAGTGAAAATTGAATTGTTGATATCAAGAATTAATTTCCTGCGAATGAATAAAAGTCAAAACGGCTTGCCTATTGCCATTACCATGATATAAATTTTTGATATCAAGAATAATATTTTTTACTAGTAGAAATTGAATTGCTGATATCAAGAATTAGCATTTTAACTAGTGAAAATGTAATTGTTGATATCAAGAATTAACATTGTTACTAGTGGAAATGCAATTGCTGATATCAAAAATAGCCATTGTTACTAGTGGAAATCGAATTCCTGATATCAAGAATGAACATTTTAACTAGTGAAAATTGAATTGTTGATATCAAGAAGTCATATCCTGAGAATGAATAAAAGTTAAAACGGCTTGCCATACATTGTTACTAGTGAAAATCTAATTCCTGATATCAAGAATTAACATTTTAACTAGTAAAAACTGAATTGTTGATATCAAGAGGTCATATCCTGAGAATGAATAAAAGTTAAAACGGCTTGCCATAGTGGAAATGCAATTGCTGATATCAAAAATAGCCATTGTTACTAGTGGAAATCTAATTCCTGATAATTTTCACTAGTTAAAATGCTAATTGTTGATATCAAGAAATAAATTGTTGATATCAAGAATTAAATTGTTGATATCTGTAATTGTATTTTCACTAGTTAAATGGGTCCGTGTACGTTGTTGCGTTCATTCGAATTTTAATTCTGAATTGAAAAACATAAATCGAATTACGATGCCTTATTCGTTTTCCGTTGTTAAAATTATAATGAAATTATGAAATAACTGTGTTTTAAAAGTATTTTTGCCCAAAATGTAAAATATTCAAAATATAACTCATTTATAGTTTCTTGCTATTTTATTATTTGTTAACTTATTTCATGTTGTGGTATTCTTGAAAAACCCGGATGTAAACTGAACCGCACAAAATCAACGGCATCATCGTCTCTCCGAGAAATTATGGACCATTACGTGCTTTTCAAAAGCAACAAGAGGGTGACAGTGAGGGAAGATGACATGTCCACTGAGAAAATTGGCAGGATTTTCCAGGTGCTGCTAATCAAGATTCTAATCGTACTTAAGCAAAGGTGTTAAAAGTACAGTGAAGCTGGCTAGTAGCGGTTCGCATCATGAAGAGATTGTAAGTTAAATTGCTTAAGATTATAAAAAGGCAACAATAATTATTTAACAATACTTTGCAGGTCTCCAGCCAAAATTTGTATTTGACTGACGATATGAACATGGCGATTTTTCCTGGAGAGAACGGACTGTTCAGTACCCTCGACTTAACACCAAGGGGTCATTATGAAGTACATGGCGACAGTGATTCGAGTCTGTCACCATCTTCATCTGCCAGTAGCTCTAGTGGCAGTCAGCGCTTCTCATTTTTACGTACAGCATCCAGCATTGCAGGTTCCTCTGTTGCATCCCCTGTCCAGGCTACTGCTGCACCTCCAAGGGCTAGCATGTCCCGTTCGTTTCAGAGGTAACTATTTTCTTTCTCGCTATCTCTGTCTCTTATCTATCTGTCTATCTAGAACGATATACTTGCATACACACACACACGCACACACACACACACATATATATATATATATATATGTATGTATATGAAGAGTTCAGATGCAAAAGTCTCTAAATGCCATCTGAAATTTTCTTCTAAAATGAGCATTTTTTTTATCAGGCTCCTATATTTTTGTTCAGTTATTTCACTTTAATTGCGTAGAAAAGGACCTATACATTGCTATTAGAGAAAAAATACTGAACCTGCTATGTGCAGCCTAATAAAAATGCTAATTTTAGAAGAAAATTTCAGACTCTTCATATATATATATATATATATATATATATACACGCACTCACACGTTTGTATGTGTATATATACAGCTGTAAAAGTTTAATAGCATCTTAACTTTCCAATTGAAAGGTCTATTTTCATTGCTGAATGTTTGACTGGAAAATTGAAGCCCAGCAGAACCGTAGTTGTCCGGTTTATGGAGTTTGAAGCAACAGTCCCTGGCATTACGGCTAAAGTTCAAAGTGCCCTAATCTGTGAAGAGCCGCTGATCCTTACAGATGCTCAGGGTAATCAGATAGTGGAGTCTGAAGGAACCAAAGGTATTTTATTACCATATTTTTATGCAGAATGCTTTAGTCATTAATACAGTTTTATGGGTTTAATTTATTTATTTTACACTTGGATGTTTATTCATGTTACCTACAGGGTCATTATACTGGAAGCAAAATGCTCGCAAAATACTTGCCGTTTCAGAGGAGGAATTTCAAAGATTTCAACAAGAGAGCAAACGAAAGAGGCCTAGGTACATGCAGCTTTTTTTCCCCTTCCTTCATACTACTTCTAATGATCAGCAATGGTTAAGCACTCAACAAGCATCTCAATTTATGACGGAGACTGTAGTTGACAAGAGCATTCACCTCAATATCAGTTGTCATCTACTCACCCTCATGTTCCATACTGTATGATCTTAGACAATCAAAGAATATTAACAACTGATAGCTTGTCAGTATTCACTTTCATTTTTTTGGAGTGAATGATTTCTGTCTGTCAGTCATTAACATTCTACCTAAAACAAGAATGAGATTTTTTATTTTTTTTTGTCTCAACTTCAGTCAGAGAGATGATGGCAGCAGTGGCTTGCAGGATGTGTTTGAAAGAATTGAAGAAGTTGTGCTGGCTGCTCAAGGCCTGCAAGAAGTCACGTCAGTAATGAAGGAGCTCTCCGACGTTGCCTCCAGTAACAGGAGAACCACACTGGTGATGACAAACTTCCAAGCACAACAGCTACAGACAGCATTCAACTGTCATGTATGCAAAGGTTTGCACCCCAGCTCAATATTTTTAACACAATCTGATGCTTTGCATAAAAGCGTTGAACTTTAACCATGTGTTAAACTTTTTAAAGGTGCACACAGTAGTTCTTTGTACTATTCAGTCTAATATAGCAGTTGTTTTAGACTTGCCAAAATGACTACCATATTATGTATTAAGCGTCATGTAAAAACAATAGCTCAGTTGCTGCTGCTACTGCAGAAAGCAGCTGTTTGCTATTTTAAATTTTTTCCCAAATTACTGTTATTTTTTTAGGAATTGACTTCATAATAAGAGTGGGGAAAAACTGGAACTTTTAACCAGACAAAATGAGTAAGACAAACTTTATTTATTGAATCTCTTATTTCACAGGACCCTTCCAGGAGCCAATGTTTGCAGTCTGTTGCCGGAGCATTGTGGGATGCAAAGTATGTGTGTTGCAATGGCATGAAACTTCTAGCCAGTGTCTTAAATGTAGACAAGAGTGCACCAATGTTTATGAAGTCACAGGCCTTTCTGATGCATTATCTGTTCTGAAAGACATTATTTCTGTTGACTAAACTCTGAACAAATTTGTTAATGTTGTTTCTCTGCTTTTTCTGTTATTTATGGTTCATGTTGTGTATCTTTTTGTTGTTTCAATGAGATCCAGCAGAGCTAGTTTAAAGTACGAGAAGTCACCGTTCACAGTTTTGTTGTAACATATTTCTATATCTGGGTGTAGTTCAGCAAAGTGGTGTTCCACACATGCTCTTTGTCTCCCTGAAGAAAAGGGATCTCTTCCAAACACTGAATGTCTGGTCAGTGAAGAGCCTAGTTCTGCTTCGTAAAGTTCAGCTGCTTCATTGGCATGTGGCAACAGTTCCTCTGAGATTTTCTTTAGACATCCACCCTCTGCCAAAACATTGGGAATGCCTTTGCCTGGAGTAACAAAATTTCAAGTCAGATTGACAGTCCTTAATCATTGTTATTTTAATAAAAGTGTTATTTCAGTATACCTGGAATACGGTGTTCATTCCAAGCTTGTACAACTCTACTGATGCCAAGGTGGCATAGCTGGCATGTGAAGCTGGAGACACAGTATCTGACAAGATTGTCCTCCATGTCCAACAATTCCTGGTCCACTAGCTCTACAAGTGCTGTTTTTAGTGGATAATTAACCCTATTATTTATCTCTGGCCACATCCTTTCAACTGTGTGGTTCTGTGATTTGTGGAAACAGAAGAACATTGATTTAAGTAGTTATTTTAAACTGCTGATGTGAAAACATGTTTTTGAACCATATGATCAGCTTTTGTATTAGTTTAATATCTGTCACAATCACCAATATGTATAAGGTCTACGACATGGAGAACAGTTCTGAAGAACAGGGGTTATTTTAACAACTTGGGACAAACAAGGGACTACCACAAAACATTTATACAGCCTTTGTCCAGGCAATAATGCTTTGTATTAAGACTCAAGCCTATGTAAACATTTAAGCTGGTAAATTCAGTGAATTTGGTTTGTGGACTACGTAAACATTGCTTTTTCAAAGTAGTACTATATATTATCCCTCTTATATTTTAAGAAATTATCATTCTGGAGTATGTAAACTTAGAATCACAACAGTGCCTCTTTGTTGTATGCACCAGCAGCTGTGATTTTCTTCAATATTGGTAAAAAAAAAAAAAAAAGTATTTTCACAATTTACCTATATTATGCAAATCGAGCTCATACTGTACCTTAGTTGATTGTGTTTGCATGTAGGGTTGTCTCTCTGGTCTGTTTCGGTAACCTTCAATCATTTCTTGAATGAATAAGGATAAGTAAAATTCCTTTCCATGGTCCACTCTAACTTGTTCCCACATCCCATGGTTAACAACTGCAGATCTGGGAATAATAATAATAATAATAATAAAAAATACTACTAAAATGCAAATTCACGAAAATTTCTCACCTGTAAACATCCTCGTAAATTAAAAGGTTGTTCTTTATTGGCATAGATGAAAAAGAAACAATTTTCCTGCTAAATCCATCAATTGCCAGAACATGTGTTGCTCCAAACATTGCCAGTTTTTCATTCTGGTCAATGTGCAATTTATGGCCCATGCATTCCGCAGTATAAGGAACTGGATTCAGGTTACGTGCACCCTGAACACACAATTAAGTATGGGTTATTGTTGGTGTATAACATCCTTTATAAAAATTCAGGAAATGTCGCCAAGACCTAACTTTAGTAAACTGAAATGTCTCAGCTTAAACGAGTTTATTGTGCGATAATGACTGTACGTTATCCCTACTTTATTGGTCAGCTGCCATATAAATAAATGCAATACATATTTTAGAGAGCAGTAGTATATATTTTGAGAGTAAAGATCACAGAACAGTTGATAATAAACCGGCTTAGACACCCCACTGTAGCCTATTTATTAAACACACGCACACTTACATGACATCGCGCTTCATGGTATGGTTGTTGGATGGTTCTCAAAAGTTGGCCCACTCTGCCCTCACCCGCTCTTATCCCATTTGCCGACAGGTATCCTGTCATGAGTTTTCTGCCAAATGTTGGCCCTGTCTATTAGGACACGAAAAAGTATGTTTAATGAAAGGGTATGTCTGCTGCCACAGTCCGTGAAGTACCGTAATTAGCGACTAAAACAATGAAATATTGTCCAATGAAATATCATCACTTACAGATGATTGTCATTATAAATATATGAAAACCAACTACCGATCATTTCCTCTGGGTTTCGAGCTGTAACAAATATGTTCGAGGAACACATGGTTACAACAACCAAAGAAAAAAAAAAAACATCTAACACATAAGTCAAGGGTCAAGAGCCCAACTAAAGCAGACACTGATCTCTAACATGGTTACTTAAATTGAAACAATAAATCAACATCTAAACCTTAGTTAATTCTCAATAAGATGTTCTGTAGATGTCTGACTGAAATAAGTTCAGAGCACTCATAATTGTTAGTTTTAAAAACTTAAATGTTTTAAGGCAATCGGTTTACTCAAACGGTTTGTTACCCTAACTTGTTGGGTTTTACAGCGATGAACTGTTGCCTACTAACAATAGAGTTAATGTTACTACAAGTAATTAGTTATGTAATTTAATGAAAAATATTAGGTAGACATTACTTAATTTATTTTAGTTTGTCATAGCTGTAAAATTTAGGTACTCTTTACTCAATATATAGGATAGAATCTACTCAAACAAATTAAGTGCAAATTGTTACCTCAATTTTATTGAGTAAATATAGTGGATTACTCAATTTTATTGAGTAAATATAGTGAATCATTTTTTACAGTGTAGTTCCCAACCTTATATTTGATGCTCATAGTCCAGCTGTGATAACCTGTTCCTGAGCCTGGGTCCTTCAGACATGGATACTTCCCTATCAGTGCAGAAGACACAGACTCCAACTCTTGATTGTTTGGGTAAGCTTTGAATGAAAAAACTGCCTGAGCTATGCTATCCAGGATGTCCATTTTCATTTATCTTGGTACTGTGAGCAGTGTTCCATCTTCTTTAAAAATTCCCATTCCCTTTCTCAAGCCGCAACTCAACATCATAAGAGAACTTGGGAATGGGGAAAGGAGATGGCCACTGAGAATTTTCACGCTGTCTCACAGACACAAAGGGAAAACTCTGGTTTGAGCTATCAGATGGGGACCCAGTCAACAATTTGATCTCACAGTGATGTCACCATGAGCTCACAGGATACTCGTGATGAGGTCACAATGTGAGGTAACAGTGAGCTAAAAGTGTAACCTCACAGCGCCCTCACTGTGTGCTCATACTAATGTGAGGTCAAAGTGCACTCACTGCACAGAGACTAGGTACCCAGCATGCATTGCAGCATGAAGCTTTTGATTGTCACCATTGTTGAGATTCATACACTGATTCTTGATGTCTCTCTTTGTTTTTAAATGACATAGTAGTTCAAAATGTTTGTGTCTTATCATGCTTTTAAAATCCTTCATAAATGATTATGACACTGCTGGGTCCTATACTGAGTAATTACAGAGCTGTTATTAACAACTTTAGATTAATAACTCCTCACAAAGACTGCATACCGAATTTACATAATATTAGCACTGTTATCATCAGTAACAAACCAATATCTCCTGGTTGTAGTCTCTTTTTGTTTTTTCTTGCCATAACAAAAGCAAACACTACTCACCACGATGGTAACGTCAAACAAAACAATAAAACATCATCTAAATCTGTTAATTCTCAATAAGCGCTTTTGTAGATGTATGACAGAAATAAGAACCCCCCTCATCTTTTTGAGTTCACAATGAGCTCATATATTACTCACACTGTGAGTATCACCGTATGAGAACGGTGTGATGTCACTGTGATCATCGTGTGATCTCACGTGTTGACTGGGCATGCCACGCCGCATTGCTGCAGTAATTCAGGCAAAAGGAGCCCCAACTAAGTATTGAGTGCTGTACATGCTCATACTTTTCATTTTCATACTTTTCAGTTGGCCAAGATTTCTAAAAATCCTTTCTTTGTATTGGTCTTAAGTAATATTCTAATATTTTGAGATACTGAGTTTTGACTTTCATGAGCTGTAAGCTCTAATCATAAAAATTAAAAGAAATAAACATTTGAAATATATCAGTCTGTGTGTAATGAATGAATATAATATACAAGTTTCACTTTTTGAATGGAATTAGTGAAATAAATCAACTTTTTGATGATATTCTAATTATATGACCAGCACCTGTATACTTGCCCAGTCAACACGTGAGATCACGCGATGATCAGAGTGACATGACACCATTCTCATACGGTGATACTCACAGTGTGAGTAATATATGAGCTCATTGTGAACTCAAAAAGATGAGCGGGGTTCTTATTTCTGTCAGACATCTACAAAAGCGCTTATTGAGAATTAACAGATTTAGATGATGATGTTTTATTGTTTTGTTTGACGTTACCATCGTGGTGAGTAGTGTTTGCTTTAGTTGGGCTCTTGACCCTTGACTTTATAGCGTTATACTTTTGGGGGCTGCTGTAACTGTGTTTGAAAAGCACATTTGTTATGGCAAGGAAAAACGAAAAAGAGACTGCATCCAGGTGATATTGGCTTGTTACTGACGTTGATGATTCAGTATGCAGTCTTTTTGAGGAGTTATTGATCTAAAGTTTTTAACAGTAGTTCTGTGATTATACATAATATGACCCAACAGGCTCATAATCATTTATAAAGAATTTTAAAAGCATGATAAGACACAAACGTTTTGAAATACTGTGTCGTTTAAACCCAAAGAGAGACATCAAGAATCAGTGTATGAATCTCAACAATGGTGACAATCAAAAGCTTCATGCTGCAATGCATGCTGGGTACCTAGTCTCTGTGCAGTGAGTGCACTTTGACCTCACATTAGTATGAGCACACAGTGACGGCACTGTGAGGTTACACTTTTAGCTCACTGTTACCTCACATTGTGACCTCATCACGAGTATCCTGTGAGATCATGGTGACATCACTGTGAGATCAAATTGTTGACTGGGTGGAGTCGATCAGTCTGTGGCACTGCTCAGGTGTTATGAGAGCCCAGGTTGCTCTGATAGTGGCCTTCAGCTCATCTGCATTGTTGGGTCTGGTGTCTCTCATCTACCTCTTGACAATACGGTTCAGGTCTGGCGAGTTTGCTGGCCAATCAAGCACAGTAACACTATGGTCATTGAACCAGCTTTTGGTACCTTTGGCAGTGTGGGCAGGTGCCAAGTCCTGCTGGAAAATGAAATCAGCATCTCCATAAAGCTTGTCAACAGAAGGAAGCATGAAGTGCTCTAAAATTTCCTGGTAGATGGCTGCGTTGACTGTGGACTTCAGAAAACACAGTGGACCAACACCAGCAGATGACATGGCAGCCCAAATCATCACTGACTGTGGAAACTTCACACTGGACTTCAAGCAACATGGATTCTGTGCCTCTCCACTCTTCCTCCAGACTCTGGGACCTTGATTTCCAAATGAAATGTAAAATTTACTTTCATCTGAAAAGAGGACTTTGGACCACTGAGCAACAGTCCAGTTCTTTTTCTCCACAGCCCAGTTAAGATGCTTCTGACGTTGTCTCTGGTTCAGAAGTGGCTTGGTAGCCCTTTTCCTGAAGACGTCTGAACATAGTGACTCTTGATGCACTGACTCCAGCTTCAGTTCTCTCCTTGTGAAGCTCTCCCAGGTGTTTGAATCGGCTTTGCTTGACTGTATTCTCAAGCTTGCAGTCATCCCTGTTGCTTGTGCACCTTTTCCTACCCAAATTCTTCCTTCCAGTCAACTTTGCATTTAATATGCTTTGATACAGCACTCTGTAAACAGCCACACCTTTCAGTAATGACCTTCTGTGACTTACCCTCTTTGTGGAGGGTGTCAATGTTCGTCTTCTGGATCATTGCCAAGTCAGCAGTCTTCCCCATTATTGTGGTTTCAAAGAACAAGAGATACCCAGAATTTATACTATAGGGATGATCATTTATTCAAACTCAAATGTAAATATTCTAATATTTTGAGATACTGATTTTTGATTTTCATGAGCTGTAAGCTCTAATCATCAAAATTAAAAGAAATAAACATTTGAAATATATCAGTCTGTGTGTAATGAATGAATATAATATACGAGTTTCACTTTTTGAATGGAATTAGTGATAAATCAACTTTTTGATGATATTCTAATTATATGACCAGCACCTGTATGGCAAAGCTTAATATGTGGTAACATGTAAAATTGATTTAAAAGGGGTAGTTCAAAAATGAAAACTTTCATAATTTTCTAAGCCTTGCCAAGTCATGTCATTCCAAATCTGTGTTACTTTCTAATGCAGAAGAAACAAAATAAGATTTTTTAGAATGAATATCACTGTCTGTCTTTTCAACACAACAACAGTGTATAATGACTTGCTTAAAGGTTCCAAAAACATTACAAAACTTGGAATATAATGTGCAAGTAAAATAGAGTGCTTTTGTGTCTTTTTTAATCTTTAAAGTTACATATATGGCCCTATTGAAAAAAAAAAAAAATCTGACTCAAATTCATTGAAGGGATAGTTCACCAAAAAATGAAAATTATATCATTAATTACTCACCCTCATGTCGTTCCAAACCCATAAGACCTTTGTTCGTCTTCAGAACACAAATTAAGTTTTTTTTTTTATTAAATCCGAGAGCTCTCCGACCCTGCATAGACAGCAAGGGTTCTACCATATTTAAGGTCCAGAAAGGTACCAAGAACATTGACAAAATAGTCCATGTGATATCAGTGGCTCAACTGTAATTTTATAAAGCTATGAGAATCCTTAGCTTAATACATGAGGGTATGTAATTATTAACAGAATTTTCATTTTTGGGTGAACTATCCCTTTAAAACACTTACCGCTTTTGTCTTTTGCATTAGGAAGTCATACAGGTTTAAAATGTAATTTTCATTTTGGGGAACACTTCCTTCAACCTGTGACATACTTTGTCACGTTAAAGTTCAAATCAGAATACATTGACCCACTTTTAATGTACATTGTGTGGCTATGTGAAGAACAATTAATGGAGAAGGAGTCTCTTTAGCGCAATCATGTTCTTTCCCTGAACTGTATACGATGTGAAAGGATGAGGATCATTAGGATCCTCTGGCTCAAGTATTTCAGTTGCACTTGTTTCAGAAAACGTGTAACACCTGTAGTGCTCAATGTACCATGACGAAAGCCTTTTGCAAAGAAAGGCCACCTTGTTAGCATTGACAAGTACACCGAGTATTCTAAAAAAAATCAGGCAAGCCACTGCATTGACCTGAGGACAAAATCATGCCTTCACTGAAGTGAATTCCATGCAAATGCACATCAGACGTAAGTGACAAAACTTCTTTGTGCGGGTGTTTTTTACGAACTGCAGTCTTCTGCAGTTCTTGCAATGTACATGTTCTTACAGTTTTTACCTTCTGCACAGACAAAGGTGATGAAAAGAGACTTGGACCATCGAGATAATGGGCCATCATAAGCTGATGCTTAGTTACCAAGGTGAGTGGAATGTTTTTGAAATTGTAGACATGCAGTTGATGAGGGGAAACCCTTTGCAAAACGCCACGGAAACAGACTGTGCATGTACAACAACAGGAAGTGAACGCTTGAATGAAGAAATCAAAATCTAACATTTTTCCAACTTAATGGTTTATTTTCATTGGACAAAAAAGTAATAAACATGCAGTTAAATCTTTTTTATAAGTAAACTCAACACTGTACTCAAAAATTTGCCCACCTAACTTATAATTTTAAACAGAATCAACAAGTCGCAAGTTGAATTTTTTGCAGTGTACAACAAAGAAAGATCTAACACAGGAAGTCAAGAGTCAAGAGCTCAACTAAAGCACACACTGATCTCCATGATAGTGGCATCATTTTAACCAATAAAACACCATCATCTGATGCTCTGCGCTTCTCAATAACAACAAGTGTTCATCACTAATGCACAATCATCATTTAATTAGACACTTAATTATCTCATTAACTTTAACTCTTTGAGAACTTGGGATTTGACTTAAGACTCGTTTGTGACTTGAAAGAAATGGCTTGGTTCCTCCTCTGGTGAAATCAGCTGCTGAATTCATGGGTGGAATAACCATATGGCAGGACATTTACTTTCTGACCCCTGGACTATTCACCTCTGATATTCACGTGTAAATAAAAGGCAAGTAATTGTTATGTACATTGTTCATTTTTTTTAATGCAGCATACAAAATATTCTTCTATACGTTTATTTGTTTGTCCTGTAAATAAATTGTTTTATACATTAACCCCTTAACTGTCACCCACAGTTTTGAACAGAGACATTATAGTGCACTATCCAAACTTAATTTTTTATAATTCATGAATGAAAATATTTTGTAACATGATTTTAATGTACCATTTACATGGTAATGCAATGTCTGATTTTAAAATGGGTTTCAAAGGATGAATTTTGAAATTTTAAGTTTTCTACTGATAAATAATTTCTTATGATTTCTAATTCGTGATAGAGAAAAAGGCAACTAAGAAGACTTTCTGTGACAAAGGTCAGAATTCATGTCATGATGTAGATTTTTTTCAGGTGCACTCTTGTCATAAACAGAGGTGTCAAATCCAGGGTCAGAAAGTAAAGTCCTGCCATGTGTTTATTCCACCCATGAACTCAGCAGCTGATTTCACCAGAGGAGGAACCAACTCATTCCTTTCAAGTCACAAGCAAGTTTCGAGTCAAATCCCAAGACCTCAACGAGTTGAGGTAATTAAGAGATAATTGAGAGACTAATTAAATGATGATTGTGCATTAGTGATGAACACCTGCTGTTACTGTGAATCACAGAGGATCAGATGTTGATGTTTTATTGGTTAAAATGATGCCACCATCATGTAGATCAGTGTTTGCTTTAGTTGGGCTCTTGACCCTTGACTCCTGTGTTAGATCTCTCTGTAGCAATTCATGTGCTGTTGTAAAGCGGAGAGATCAGTGCTGTGCAGTGAGCAACTGTTAGTTGTAAGCACCTGATGAGGTAATAGTCAGGTGCTTACCTGTTTGCATCCAATATACTGTGTGTGTATATATATATATATATACATACAACATTTTTCATTTTTTTAATTTATGTTCTGCTTTTGAATAAACAACTCTGTGAAACCACAGTACGCAATGAATTTACTGCTGTAGTGGTTATAGAGAAAGAATTTTAAATCTAATGCATTTAAATATTTAAACTCCAGTCCTACTCAGACACACAGACATCAAGAACCAGCGTATGAATCTCAACAATGGTGACAATCAACAAAATGCTTCATGCTGCAATGCATGCTGGGTAACACCACAGTATGAATAATTATTGTCACCACTGTTGAGGATCGTATGATAAGTGTTCATGTCTAAAAGCCTGAGCAATATAATTCTTAATTTTTTCCAATATTTAATATTACGATGCAATTTGTTTAATAGTAAATTCCTGCAGTTCTGTAACAGCTGAACGTCAGTAAATAAACCAAAGAGAGACACCTTCATGATGTTCATTCAAGTGACATAAAAGCCAAAAGTGTAAGCTCATCTGCTTCCTCAAGCTTTTAATTCAACAATGTGCAAATGTTTGTTGTGAAGCAATATTGCAGTTGCTTAAAAGCAATCCATTCTCAGTTACTAAAAGGGTCAAGAGCCCAACTAAAGCAAACACTGATCTCCATGATGGTGGCATCATTTTAACCAATAAAACATCAACATCTGATCCTCTGTAATTCTCAATAACAGCAGGTGTTCATCACTAATGCACAATCAACATTTAATTAGTCTCTCAATTATCTCTTAATTACCTCAACTCGTTGAGGTCTTGGGATTTGACTCGAAACTTGCTTGTGACTTGAAAGGAATGAGTTGGTTCCTCCTCTGGTGAAATCAGCTGCTGAGTTCATGGGTGGAATAAACACATGGCAGGACTTTTACTTTCTGACCCTGGATTTGACACCTCTGGTCATAAATTAATCTATTACTTTTCCTACATAATTTTTTAACAGAAAAAGTGGTAAAATACCTATTTAGGAGTCTTAGACCTTTCCAACGATATATAGTTTGTCATGATTAGATTAGGATTTAATTGTAAAATAGTGAAGTAAAGGTAGGCGTCCCACAGGGTGGACGGTGACAGTTAAGAGGTTAAAACAAATAGTTCTATACATTACTGAAAGTAATTTTTACAACTATTTAGAACATACAGTAGCTTAGGTTTAACATCAGAAAAACAACATCAATTTTAAGCCCAGCCCTGCCTCCAGGTCTTATGGGGTCTTCAGGAGGTGAATCTCTTGGTGGCGAATGGCCAGCAGCTCCTCAGCGACTCGGAGGACAATGCGGTGGACAGTGGAACGAGGCATGTCAAACACTCAGGAGACCACTCTGTATGATGTACCACTGGCCAGACAGAAAAGGAACACCTCCCAGTCAACACGTGAGATCACGCGATGATCACAGTGACATCACACCATTCTCATACGGTGATCCCCACAGTGTGAGTAATATGTGAGCTCATTGTGAATTCAAAATATTGAGCAGGTTGAGAGGAGGCAGCTCAAATATCTGTCAACGGGGGGACATTCTACTTCCTGTTTCTCAACACTATCACAGAGATATCACAGTGCTCTCACATGATGAGCTCATGAGTGCACGCCCAGCTAACAGATTTCTGTTATAAGAACCTTCTCCAGACATACAACTGACTTCCAGACACAGCCTTTGATGAAATCAACTGAAATAAAATAATACATTAAATCTCTCATGATCTCAGCAGAGAATGATTAAACAACTCCACAAACAGCATCACCAGCTCCACTCATTACTAACCAGGGGTGCGTTTCCCAAAAGCATCGTTAGCTAACTATGGTCGTTAGTTCCATTGAACTCGATTGGTAACGACGGAACTTGCGACCATAGTTGTTTTTGGGAAACACACCTCAGACTGACTTTATTTCTGATATCTACAAAAGCACTTAATGAGAATTAGATGTTTTATTGTTTCATTTGTTGTTACCATCAAAGTGATTAGTGTTTGCTTTAGTTGGGCTCTTGACCCTTGACTTCATAACGTTATATTTTTTTTGGCTGCTGTAACTGTTTGTAAAGCACATTTGTTATGGCCAAAAGTAATACCAAAAAGAGACTGCAATCAGGTGATATTGGTTTGTTGTTGATGGTAACAACAAAATCATCACCTAGATTCAGTATGCGGTCTTTGTGAAGTGTTATTAATCTGAACGCTTTTTGGTTGTATAGTAAATGGGTCAAACAGTGTAATAATTTATGAATGATTTTAAAAGCATAAGTCACAAACATTTTGAACTATGGTGTCATCTAAAAACAAAGAGAGAGATCAAGAATCAGTGTATGAATCTCAACAATGGTGACAATAAAAAGCTTCATGCTGCAATGCATGCTGGGTATCTAGTCTCTGTGCAGTGAGTGCACTTTGACCTTACATTGTGACCATAGTATGAGCTCACAGTGAGGGCGCTATGAGGTTACACTTTTAGCTCACTGTTACCTCACATTGTGACCTCATCACGAGTATCCTGGGAGATCATGGTGACATCACTGTGAGATCAAATTGTTGACTGGGCAGGGTCTGGATTGTGGCAACCCATCCGTTCACGTCATCGTTCACTTCTCAGAAGATCCAGCAGCACTGTCAGGGCCTCCCTGCTCAGCCGAAAACCATTAAAAACCTGTCCAGCACTGGCTTATTTAGCTTTATCCTGCAGTACAGGGGTCTGGTCTGATTTAGGGAAAGAAAGAAAAGAGAAATTGTTTAGAGCTATGACAAAGTGATTAGTAGAAGAAATATTGAGATACATTAATAAACTATTTTAGTAACTAATAATACTACATTGGGGATAAACTACTAGTCATATTTAAAACCTTAGCTAAAAGGATAGTTCATCCAAAAATGAAAATTCCAAACCTGGAACAACTTGAGGGTTGTCACATGTACGTTCCCGTTTTGTTTCTTGGTTTTCCTTATTTGGTCGTTTTCCTGTTCCTGTCATGATTATGTTGATTTGTCTCCAGCTGTGTTTATTTAGTCTTGTTAATTGTGCTCCTTTATAAGCCTGTCTCCTACGTTCATTTGGTGTCTGGTCTTAGTTGTGATAAGTGTGTGTGTTCTCCATGTTTCATGAGTTTGGCTATTAAATGTTCCTATTATGAAGATTCCTGAGTCTCCTGTGTTTTTTTCTGCCTGAAACACCGTGACAGAAGACCAGACCCAAACAAGATGACTGCAGTTGAGGATGCGTTGTGGGATTTGTGGCAGGGCAGTCGGGGGTTGGAGCGATATGTGGAAGATTTTCTCAAGCTCTCCAACCGGGTTAGCTGGCACAACGCCACTTTAGGTGTCTGCTTCCAGCTGGGGTTGGATGACGAGATCCACTGTGATCTTCCTGTCTGTGATTTTTCCTTGATCAAGCTGATCAATCTCATACTTTTTCTCAACTGTTCTGAGTTTGAAGTGGAAGAAGTAAGGGAACGCACCGCATCTCCCCGGCTCACCCCACGCGGAGAACCTCCACATACCTCACCAAAGGCTCCTACCGCCTGCCCAACCCCAAATGCCTGTGTGTTCTTCATAGCTCTACTCTCATCCTCAGCCCAGAAACGCTGTCCGCGGTGAAGTCAAGCCCGCCGTCCGCAGAGTTCAGCTCCAACCCTAATAAAAACTCACCTGCCTGTGGCTTCCTAGTAACCCTTCAGACCTTGATTAGCTTGTTCAGGTGTGTTTGATTAGGGTTGAAGCAAAACTCTGCTGGGCTGCGGCTCTCCAGGACCGACGTTCAGCCACCCATGTACTAGCCCTTCCCTGGAACCACATGCCTTCACACATTTTTGTCAGTGTTCCTTGTGCTATATTTGTCTTGCAATGAAACAGCAACTATGTTGACAGCCCTGTTACACTCTTGTTGTTGTTTTCATGCTTTATTGATTTTTATTTTTTTAAACAAAAACCTGCTGAATTACATTCAACTAGAAATCAAACAAAGCAAATCGAAAAAGCTGTTACTGAGAACAGCTGAATTCTTTCAACCTGTCAACCTGTTTCAACATGTCATATGCCTTGTGGGAACACTTTGTTTTCAGAGTGTGTACGGCCATGTCCTTCACTCACAAGCTGATGTAACATAGGAGAAGTACAGACTTAGCCATGGTCAAGCCATCAACAGAGAAATCAAATGCACAAGGTAATCAGGAGTTTATGCACATTATTACATTTGTCACATTACTGGTCAAAAAGGTTTCATGTTTTGAAAGATTTGAAAGTTGATTATTTCCATGTGTTATCAGTCTGCAGGTTAAGACACTATGCATTACTGGCTTGTTTTCTTTGGACATCATTCTATTTGGTAAGTTTGTAAGACATTTTAAAGCAGATGTTAAAATAATGGTCAAATAAATAAGTGTTTAATAAACAAGACAAGGCTGTGTGGCATTCAACTCAATTTGACTTGAGAATGCATTTCTATGGAACGATTTACCGGACTATTTTCAAAAGCAATTGCAAATTGTATTTTCAATTGTGTTTTCCACATGTGGGTGCATAAATTGTGACATAATCCAAATGCAATTGCAAATCTTGCATTACCGTTTGCATTTTCGAATGCGAAAGCACAGTGACTGCCACATTTCAAATGAAAAAGCAAAGCCCATTTGCAATTGTATTTACCATGTCTTAAGAGTTATGAGCCTGTCATATGTAAATAGCAATATTAATTACCACATTTGGTTTTTCACTTTCTCTGCGTTGCGCATGTAACCTGCCAAAACTCAAATGAAATCGCAATTAATTTTGCATTTGAATTTCCGATGCCTTCACGGAAAGCTGTCAATCAATGTAAGGGGGAGGGACTATACTAGGGGGCGTGTTTGTATTGGGAAGTGACGTCACTCACAGACGACCATGCCGAACGCTTTGATTAATGGAGGTAATCAGTAAAGGCTCCGCTAAAGGCATCTGTCAATCAGTTTGTGCCTGTGTGAACTAACAGACAACCTTCTTGGCACAATACATAATTCTGTCTTTTTTACCCCAAATGTAGCGATTATCCCCTGCTAACAGCAGGAGCAACAACGGTATGCACAATAGGTCAATATTCACTATTAACAAAACGCTTTTCATTATCTCTCACTGCTTCTCTCACTCCGATTGACGCAAATGAGTAAACAGACAGTGCAATTCTACACTTATGGTTTCCTACAAATGTAGAAAATACAAAGGATTAGGCTACAACATCACTGAACTAAATTATTCCCATATACAAATCACATTTCTTATTAATATATATTTATTAACAATAAAGATTAAAAATAAGAAAGATGCACATTACAAATACGTCATTGTAAATGTGTCCCTGGATCACAAAACCAGTCTTAAGTCGCTGGGGTATATTTATAGCAATAGCCAAGAATACATTGTATGGGTCAAAATTATTGATTTTTATTTTATGCCAAAAATCATTAGGACATTAAGTAGAGATCATGTTCCATGAATATATTTTGTAAATTTCCTACTGTAAATACATCAAAACTTTGTATATCTGCCAAATATTGTCCTATCCTAACAAGCCATACATCAATGATGTATAAATCAAATTTAAAAAAGACCCTTATGACTGGTTTTGTGGTACAGGGTCACAAATGAGAAACTGTGATGAGTCGTGCAGCAGTAATAACAAATTTCAAGCAAAATGATCATACTTATTCAAGCATTTAATATTTATAAGTTTAATTAAACATCAGTAATAAACTGCATAAATTATAGCGATCACGAAGGTCCTCTTTCCCAAACGCATACTCCCCATCAGTAGTTATATACTGCTGGCGCAAAAATAAGTTTTGTTATGTTGAGTTTGTGAGAAAAATAAGTCGTGATAACTAGAAAACAACTTTTGTTAAGTCGAGATCAGGAGAAAATAAGAAGGGGGGAAAAAAATGCATGGCTGCAAGATCTCTCAGTCTGTTTACACTCCAATTGATGAACGTAACTAAACAAAAAATGCTGCTACTCCTGCTCTGCCTGCCCTAGATGAGTCTTCACACCAACGATCTAGGCGCAGCTGTCACATAACATGCCACAGCCAAAGTGAATTAATATTAAAAATCATGTGCATCAATCGCAGTGTCGGTTGGCTGTATACAGTGAGAGATCTTGAGACTTGCGCAACGCTTTGGTGCCACGGGACGCATGCTCCATAACGGATTAAAACTGTTAAAATATGAAATAATATATAAGGTGGAAAATGGGTAAATAAATATAGATTGGCACGTTTTTTTTTTTTCAAAATATTGAGGCAGGTGTAGAAAGGAATAAAACTGTACTGTAATAAGTGTAGAATTGCACTGTCTGTTTGCTCATTTGCGTGAGTCGGAGTGAGAGAAGCAGTGAGAGATGTTGAGACAGGTGAAAAGCGTTTCGATAATAGTGAATATTGACCTATTGTGCGTACCGGTGTTGCTCCCGCTGTTAGCAGGGGATAATCGCTGCATTTGGGGTAAAAAAGACAGAATTATGTATTGTGCCTAGAAGTTTGTCTGTTCTTTCACACAGGCACAAACTGACTGACAGCTGCCTTTAGCGGAGCCTTTACCGATTACCTCCATTAATCAAAGCGTTCGGCATGGTTGTCTGTGAGTGACATCACTTCCCAATACAAACACGCCCCCTAGTATAGTCCCGCCCCCTCACGTTGATTGACAGCTTTCCGTGTAGACATCGGAAATTGAAATGCAAAAGGAATTGCGATTTCATTTGAGTTTTGGCAGGTTACATGCGCGACACAGAGAAAGTGAAAAACCAAATGTGGTAATTAATATTGCTATTTAAATATGACAGGCTCATAACTCTTAAGACATGGGAAATACAATTGCAAATGGACTGCTTTTTCATTTGAAATGTGGCAGTCACTTTGCATTCGTGAAAGCGAAAATGCAAACGGTAATGCAAGATTTGCAATTGCATTTGGATTATGTCACAATTTATGCATGTGGAAAACACAATTGAAAATACAATTTGCAATTGCTTTTGAAAATAGTCCGGAAAATAATTCCAAACATTTCAATTTATTATCAAAAATCATTAGCAAACAAATGCAGAATTTAAATGCAAGTACAAATTTGAGTATCTGCTGTAATTGTAGTTTTAAAGTAACATCAATAGGTATTAGCATGAATCATTTAATTTGTATGTTTGATATTTACACTGGCACTGTTTGAAGCATTAGAGACTTTTTTTTCTTTAATTACATTTCACAGTTGGTTTGTTATTTGTAGGCTAAATATTAGAAAATTGTGCAATTATTTCTGTTTAGCACACAGGCTAGTCCTGACCACTCACAGTCTCCGTAAATTTTGCAGACTTTGCCAAACAGATGGAGCACAAGAGAATATGAGTGCAATAATTTTGACTAAATACATTTCTGTTTCTTGTTAGACATTATCGCGAGTTTAAAATTACACATGTAAAACATATAAATGCATTTTATGAGAGCAGTAACAGTAGAGACTTATTCCGAGTTCACACTGCACAATTTTAGCCTTGATTTTCACTCGCCAAGAGGTTTTGCGAATTGCTAACAAATGCATGAAATGGGAGGCAAATCAGTGCTTATTCACACAAGTGACAATCACGCAGTGTGAATTATCAAAGCCAATACAGCAACAAATATATTTTCAAATATATTTTGAAATATATATCAAAATATAAAAAACTGGCCAGAAAATATATTTTTAAAAATATATTTCAACATATATTTACGTACGTATATTTTCTGCTAATGCTTGTTGGCCATTTTTTGTATACATTAAACTGCAAAAAAAGGTAAAACAATTTTCAATACACACTTTAACAGAAAAAAAAAAAACACTGGTATTTTATAGATTTTATTATCTGTCAAATAATTGCTTCCCGAATTGCTTCATTATAAAACACAACAACACAAATGCATATAAACAACTCCACAAACAGCATTACCAGCTTCACTTATTACTAACTAGACTGACTTGATTTCTTGCATACAAAAGTTCTTATTGAGTATTAACAGAGGTTTAGATATTGCATTTATATTGAAAATAGTAAAGTTTGATGTTACCATGATGGAGATCACTGTTTGCACGTGTCTCTTGACTTTCTAACGTAAACTTTTTATTTGGCTGTTTTAACTCTGTGTGTCTGAAGCACATTTGTTATGCTGAAAAAAAAAAAAACAGGAAAAAATCTGTTTGGGTGAAAATATCATCAAGCAGATTGATTCAGAGTCTGAGCTGAGTTTTTAGCATTAATTATTATTTTTACACAGCAATGGTGCCATGTTTTATAAGATTTCGCCATTGTGTAAAAAAAAATATTATTGTAGGATCATTCAGGCACACATCAAGAATCATCATAAGAATTTCAACAGTGGTGATAAAATAAACAGATGAACTCTGAACGACACAAAACAATCTTCTAGATTATCATCACTGTTCAGACTCATGTGCTGATTGTTGATGTATCTGCCCAACTAAAGCAAACATTGATCTCTATCATGGTGACATGAAACCTTACTATTTTCATAGTGATGGGCAAATGAAGCCTCATGAAGCTTTCAGCCAAGTGGTTCACAAAAGGGTTAATTTCTGGAAGCTTCATTTGCTCACAATACCACCTGGTGGCCAAAGACTGTAAAACAAACAGATATATTACAGACAGAAGTGTAAAGTCCAGGGGTCAGAAAGTAAAACTCCTGCCATATTTTTGTTCCCCCCCATGAACTCAGCAGCTGATTTCACCAGAGGAGGAACCAAGTCAATCCTTTCAAGTCACAAACGAGTCTAGAGTCAAATCCCAAGTCCTCAAAGAGTTAAAGTTAATGAGCTAATTAAGAGACTAATTAAATGATGATTGTGCATTAGTGATTAACTCCTGCTGTTATTGAGAATTACAGAGGATCAGATGTTAATGTTTTATTGGTTAAAATGATGCCAGCATCATTGAGATCAGTGTTTGCTCTAGTTGGGCTCTTGACCCTTGACTTCTTGCATAAAGGGTGACACCCCTCGCTGCAGATTGTAGCGCGGTGACGTCATGTATCTATGTCACGTATGTTTACCGCGCATGCGCAAAGTGACGTATGGTATGTCTATGACACGCATGCGCGTTGCGTGTGTAATTTGCATTACGTGGTGATGGTAGGTGTTTTCGCGTCGTGCGTGACGTAACACGTCATAAAAACGCATGCGCATACTTAACAGAATACTCTAATAAAATGTAAAACTATTAAGAATGCTAAGGTGGAAAAAAAATAAAAAAATAAAATGTAATACAGCACATATCCATGATTTTAACTATGTTTCATCTCAGGTAAAATGATACGGAATTACAGAGTTTATTCTGTAATATCTGTGTAGTATTTTATTTACAATTTATTAACATTCTGTTGCACTTTACTTCACTGTGTATATTGTAATATTACACTTTAACGGTGCCTTATATATTTCTTATTAGGCTAGTCAATAATTACAAAAGATACCATCAGTTGTCAGCTCTAGTGGTGCAGATGGTAAAATGTGTGTTTTTCACATTTTGACGCGATCGACTTAGGTTCGAATCCGCCTTTTAGCAAAGTTTTTTCTCCCTTTTCAAATCACATCAAAAAAATTTTTATTTTCAATAAAAATTAAGGAAATAATCAAAAAGTTGTGAGGGAGGGCTTTATTGTCCCAATAAGGTGATATCCATTTAATAATTTGAATTAAAATAATAATTCACACTCAATAAGTTATTATTGCATACTGTTTTATAATGCACTACAATACAGAGGTACAGGTAATTACCACTGTTTGCAATAAGTAGTTTAAATAGCAGAAAATCCTGCTATCACTTAGTGCAAATAGCTGCTGCCTTTCTTATTTTAACCTCTTAACTGTCACCGTCCACCCTGTGGGACGCCTACCTTTACTTCACTATTTTACAATTAAATCCTAATCTAATCATGACAAACTATATATCGTTGGAAAGGTCTAAGACTCCTAAATAGGTATTTTACCACTTTTTCTGTTAAAAAATTATGTAGGAAAAGTAATAGATTAATTTATGACCAGAGGTGTCAAATCCAGGGTCAGAAAGTAAAAGTCCTGCCATGTGTTTATTCCACCCATGAACTCAGCAGCTGATTTCACCAGAGGAGGAACCAAGTCATTCCTTTCAAGTCACAAGCAAGTTTCGAGTCAAATCCCAAGACCTCAACGAGTTGAGGTAATTAAGAGATAATTGAGAGACTAATTAAATGTTGATTGTGCATTAGTGATGAACACCTGCTGTTATTGAGAATTACAGAGGATCAGATGTTGATGTTTTATTGGTTAAAATGATGCCACCATCATGGAGATCAGTGTTTGCTTTAGTTGGGCTCTTGACCCTTTTAGTAACTGAGAATGGATTGCTTTTAAGCAATTGCAATATTGCTTCACAACAAACATTTGCACATTGCTGAATTAAAAGCTTGAGGAAGCAGATGAGCTTACACATTTGGCTTTTATGTCACTTGAATGAACATCATGAAGGTGTCTCTCTTTGGTTTATTTACTGACGTTCAGCTGTTACAGAACTGCAGGAATTTACTATTAAACAAATGCCATCGTAATATTAAATATTGGAAAAAATTAAGAATTATATTGCTCAGGCTTTTAGACATGAACACTTATCATACGATCCTCAACAGTGGTGACAATAATTATTCATACTGTGGTGTTACCCAGCATGCATTGCAGCATGAAGCATTTTGTTGATTGTCACCATTGTTGAGATTCATATGCTGGTTCTTGATGTCTGTGTGTGTCTGAGTAGGACTGGAGTTTAAATATTTAAATGCATTAGATTTAAAATTCTTTCTCTATAACTGCTACAGCAGTAAATTCATTGCGCACTGTGGTTTCACAGAGTTGTTTATTCAAAAGCAGAACATAAATTAAAAAATGAAAATGTTGTATGTGTATATATATATACACACAGTATATTGGATGCAAACAGGTAAGCACCTGATGATTACCTCATCATATGAAAACAACTAACAGTTGCTCACTGCACAGCACTGATCTCTCCGCTTTACAACAGCACATGCATTGCTACAGAGAGATCTAACACAGGAGTCAAGGGTCAAGAGCCCAACTAAAGCAAACACTGATCTACATGATGGTGGTATCATTTTAACCAATAAAACATCAACATCTGATCCTCTGTGATTCACAGTAACAGCAGGTGTTCATCACTAATGCACAATCATCATTTAATTAGTCTCTCAATTATCTCTTAATTACCTCAACTCATTGAGGTCTTGGGATTTGACTCGAAACTTGCTTGTGACTTGAAAGGAATGAGTTGGTTCCTCCTCTGGTGAAATCAGCTGCTGAGTTCATGGGTGGAATAAACACATGGCAGGACTTTACTTTCTGACCCTGGATTTGACACCTCTGTTTATGACAAGAGTGCACCTGAAAAAAATCTACATCATGACATGAATTCTGACCTTTGTCACAGAAAGTCTTCTTAGTTGCCTTTTTCTCTATCACGAATTAGAAATCATAAGAAATTATTTATCAGTAGAAAACTTAAAATTTCAAAATTCATCCTTTGAAACCCATTTTAAAATCAGACATTGCATTACCATGTAAATGGTACATTAAAATCATGTTACAAAATATTTTCATTCATGAATTATAAAAAATTAAGTTTGGATAGTGCACTATAATGTCTCTGTTCAAAACTGTGGGTGACAGTTAAGGGGTTAATCTGTCCTCTGTCATAGTTCTTGTGTATTTATTTATTTAGTATAATTTTGGACATTTTTCTTTTGCTTTGGCAATTCTGCATGTGAAATATTTAAGCCAATAAAGTAGTTTTAAATTCAATTGACTACATACAGTATATTTTCAGTGTCTGCATCCCATTTTATGCATGGTGCCTCCAAAAAGCCAAACTGATAACAGTGATCTTTTTTTAAAATTATTATTTCAAAGAACAAAACAGAAAATATAATTGTATATACAAATATAGATTAAGACTATAGACTATAAACATGACACATGATAAAGAAAAAAAAAATTGCATCTACTCATTCTGAAATTAATCAATTAGTCATCCTGTCATTCCTGACATACCTAGGTGTGCAGTCTTTAAATACAGTATCTCACTGCACCGTAGGCACTGGTCTGTGAATACGGCACCCGGCACTCCTGTCTGTATTGTGCAGAAAATGCACTCCAGTTCACAACACCTAATTTACATAAAAGAACAAACAATATTAAATAATTTTGAGGAAAGGCAAAAGAGCCATAAAAGGAAAACATTTTAAATATATTTTTAAATATTACAGGATGGTGTTAGAAAAAGAGTTTTGTTTGCTTTGTCTGTAAAGTACCTAAGAGATTTAATTTATAATCAGCATTAACCAAATAAATTACAAAAGTTTGTCAAGTCAAAATTTAGGTTGGCTTGGCTTGAGAAAGCATAGCCTGAAACAATTTGAAAGTTTTACAGTTGAGGGCAATACAGTCTATCAGGAAAAAAAAAAAAAAAAAAACAGATAGTTGAGATGAGACAGACAGAAAGATGAGAAGAGAGACAGACACTCAAATACTTTTTACAGTATTCACTACATGTTAAGGAGTTAAAGAACTATCTGTCTAGACATATGAAGTGAGCCTCTTCTCTGAATTTTGTCTCACTGATAATGTCCCTAAAAAGTCATATGAACATGAAGGTAAATTTAAGAGGTAACACTTTACAATAAGGTGTCATTTGTTAACACTAGTTAATGTATTAATTAACATGAACTAACAATGAACAATACATTTGTTACAGTATCTATTAATTTTTGATAATGTTAATGAAAAAGATGACAAATATGAGAAACATACACACACACACACACACACACATATATATATATATATATGTGTGTGTGTGTGTGTGTGTGTATGTATGTGTATGTATGTATGTATTTATTTCTTTATTTTTTTGCAATGCATGCAATTCATTACTTTATTAATATAAGTATTTCTGCTCTATTTTAATACATCTTTAAAGGCTAATTTTAGGCGAAATAAGACTTTTAAAGACCAGCAGAATCCCTGTCACGTCGAATACTAACACATATCATAAAACATGTCATAAATGTTTGAAATCGCAAACATTTGCAATGACACTCTCTGTGATTATGACCAAAGCATCCTTACAATTAAAAGCCAACACAAACGCACATCTTTAAGAAAACAAAAGTAAGTAAATGTTCCAGAAATGAATGATCCATTATTGAACCTGCGTATTTACGGTAAATACATAGGTAACGTAAGTACGTGACGTCACCGCGCCACTGCGCATGCGTTTTATAGACATACCATACGTCACTTTGCGCGTGCGCGGTAAACACATACGTGACGTAGGTACCTGACGTCACCGCGCTACAGTCTGCAGCGAGGAGTACTTGTGGACTTTACTCTTCTGTCTGTAATATATCTGCTTGTTTTACACTTTTTGGCCACCAGGTGGTATTGTGAGCAAATTAAGCCTCCAGAAATTAACCCTTTTGTGGACCACTTGGCTGAAAAGCTCAAGTACACCCGGCTGCAGCCTGCAGATCGAGGCGGGGCTGCACCTGAGCAATACATTTGTTATTGTATTTACTAATCTTCGTTTACGTTAGTTATTGAAAATACAGTTGTTTATTGTTTGTTCATGTTAGTTAACAGAGCATTAACTAATGTTAGCAAGATTAATAATGTATTAGTAAATGTTGAGATTAACAAAGATTAATAAATGCTGTATAAGTGCAGTTCATTATTAGTTCATGTTAACTAATGAACCATATTGATAACAAATTAATAATTTTTTGATTTACTTGACAATGAAAAGCTTATGGTAAAAATAGCAGCATTGTTTGTATATGAATAACATGCCAAGACAATTATTTCCTTGTTATTTATTTAGGTATGAAAGTTTAATTCTGATAAAGAAAGATGAAATTTGTACATCTGTATATAACACATCTTTTTGTACATATAAATCTCTGGTTAAACATTAACATCCTTTACACACTTTCTTCTGAATCAGAATCAGAATCAGAAAGAGCTTTTATTGCTAAGTATGCTTGCGCATACAAGGAATTTGTTTTAGTGTCATAAGCTTCCAGTTTACAGAGACAACAACGACACACAGACAATAAAATTAAGATGAGACTAAAAAAATACACATATATAAATATAAATAAACAAACAAATTTAACTGTTCATAAGTTGGATTGCCTGGAGGAAGAAACTGTTATAATAAATACATGTAATAATAAATACAACAACAGCTGAGAGTATTAACATTCTGAACACTGTAAGCACATCTAGAAAAGTAAGTATACTTCAGCCAAGGAGCTGCGTAAAAGGATAGACAGTGCACCCAAACAATTTTGGTCTGTACATGTATATACTTCCATAGTATTTCCAATACAATGGAAGTCAATGGGGAACACCAACTGTTTGGTTACCAGTCATTGTCTTCATTTTTTGTGTGAACTCCAAACACAAAAGACTGAGGCAGTGGCTGCTGGACCGAGGAGGACTGAGGCAGTGTCTGCTGGACCAAGGAGGACTGAGGCAGCAGCTACTGGACCAAGGAGGAGGACTGAGGCTGAGGCTGCGGCTACTGGACCGAGGAGGAAGACTGAGGCTGGATTGGTGATGAAGCATTGGTGGCGATGTGCTTCAGCAAATTTGGACCACATTTTAAAATGGTGAAATCTGAAAGGGTAAAAAAAGAAAATAAGTTTGTTGAAAATTGCCTAAATTGAACCTTCACTTGTTTGCATTTTGCTCTGGACGGTGGACAGTCGCAAGACAGAATTTTCATCAGCACCATCCATGTGCAAGTACATTTTTTTGTGATTTGAGCAACAAAGACCCATGGTCAATGTGCGGAATGCAGAAAATTAAGTTTACCTGAGCCTTAAAATTAAACATTCTACTACAAATTCACAAACAATTAAATCAGAAGCATGCACAGTGCATTGCTGGCTGGTTCGGCACCATATTAAACTTTAACTAAAGTGACATAAGCAAAAGACAGTTAAACTCACCATGCTGTTGCACTGCCCACTGAAAGTGATTTTTGATGTGATAATACATCAGTTGTGGCATACTGGTGTAATTGCAGAATGGGCACTCACTAGTGCAGTTTTTTAAATACTGCTCACATTTCCCCTTGCTTAACACAGTTTTGTGCATTTTTGCAAGGGATTTGGCACCTGCTCTAGGACATATACTGTATAGCAGCCTAACAGTATGTAATATAAAAAACGAGCTCTACTTTCAAGGACTGTTAAACTTAATCATATTTGTTGTTGAATTATTATTATTAAATGTAGTTCACTGTTTATTTTAATAGATGTATACTTAATAATAATAATAATAAAATCTAAATATTTTACATTTAATCATTTTATTCACAGAAAAACAATATAAATTTGTATAGCTATTGTTAATATGAACTTGTCCTATATTACTTCTGCTGGTTCAGTTTTGCCACTGTATTTCTTTTTAAGGGGCTTAATTTGGGAACACTATATCCTAATCAT
Source organism: Onychostoma macrolepis (assembly GCF_012432095.1). Lineage (NCBI taxonomy): Eukaryota > Metazoa > Chordata > Actinopteri > Cypriniformes > Cyprinidae > Onychostoma > Onychostoma macrolepis. The sequence continues at coordinate 6,300,502 of NC_081155.1, forward strand.
AATCCCACCAAAACCACACACACTAACGTTTCTAATGCTGCCTTCAAGTGCTCTCAGAATTATCTTAAATACGAGTTTCCTAGGTAAACATGAACGCTCTTCCATTTCATAATCACAACTTTACGGAGCCCTTTACAGGACATTGTGGTGGGAAAAATTCGGGGTGAATGAAAAAAATTCAGGGTGGGAGGAAAAAAATTGTTTCAAATGTTTTGCGTTCTCTCGCAAAACTTTTGCATTCCCTCGAGAAACTTTGCGTTCCCTCGCAAAATTTTTGCATTCTCTCGCAAAGATATTTGCGTTCTCTCGCAAAACTTTTGCGTTCTCTCGCAAAGATATTTGCGTTCTCTCGCAAAACCATTTGAGTTCGGACAAACGCTTCCTGTTTACTTTGCAGCTTGCAGTGGTTATAGCTCGTATGATATAGAGTTTTATTTTGAACTTGCACTCAAAGTAATACAGTCAGTGCTTATGTCGAAGCACGGTTTTGGGACATTCTAAAACGCTTAATGTGGCTTAATGTTTTAAAACAGTGACATTGGAGGACTAAATTTGATAATAATAAATCCTGATAAAAATTATTAGGCTAACATTAATAACCTTATTAATAATATTCCTATTAATAAAGCAGAATATGAACGCAACGCCCTGCACGTTAAGCCTTTTCTTCCCCATAGAAAACGCTTAAGGTAGGCTATAATGAAAGGTTCATGCAGCTGGTATGTTCACAATGGAGCGGTTCATAGAGTTTTTATTTTGAACTTTGATTCAAGTATAAAGAAACACAGTCAGTCAGTGGTTAGTTCAAGGCACGGTTTTGGGACATTCTAAAACGCTTTAATGTGGCTTTAAACAGTGACATTAGGATTAAATTCGATAATAATAAATACTAATAAAATTGTTAGGTTTATATTAATAACCTTATTAATAATATTACTATTAATAAAGGAGAATAGCCCAGAATATGAATGCAACGGATTTGGTATTTTTAAATCACCGTTTTCATTATAGCCTACTAAGCTTTTATGGGGAGAAAAAGCTTAGGCTACGTGCAGGGCGCTATGCTCATATTCTGGGCTATTCTGCTTAGTAATATTATTAAGGTTATTAATATTAGCCTAATAATTGTATCAGCTTTTATTATTATCGAATTTGGTCCTCCAAGTCACTGTTTTAAAACATTAAGCCACATTAAGCGTTTTATTATGTCCCAAAACCGTGCCTTGAACTAAGCACTGACTTATTAATTTATTTGAGTCCAAGTTCAAAATAAAACTCTATGAACCGCTCATTGTGAACATACGAGCTATAACCACTGCAAGCTGCAAAGTAAACAGGAAGCGTTTGTCTGAACTCAAATGGTTTTGCGAGGGAACGCAAAAGTTTTGCGAGAGAATGCAAATATCTTTGCGAGGGAACGCAAAGTTTCTCGAGGGAACGCAAAAGTTTTGCGAGAGAACGCAAAACATTTGAAAAAAAAAATTCCCTCCCACCCTGATTTTTTTCCATTCACCCCAAATTTTTCCCACCACAATGTCCTGTAAAGGGCTCCGTACAACTTCAATAGTGAGAATTATCGAATTTCGATAGAACGTGAAGGCGGCATTAGGCCTGATGCTTTTGGGAAATGCAGACCTGGTTATTTTAAAAGCAGACCTTCACACCTTGCGTGACATGGTTGAGTGATTAAAGTTATGCGATTTTATTTTGAAACTACTTCACATTTCCTTTTAACAACATACTAAACGCCACTTTAGAATTAAAAATTGTAATTAAACAAATTAGACAAGAACTCACCATGCAGCGAAGAACAGCGTAAATGAAAACCCGCTAGAATCTACGTTATGACTTGACGCCACTAACCAATGAGAACAGTTGTAGGCAGGACGAGACGTACAGCCCCGCGCCAGATACAGCCCCGCCTCGATCTACGTCATTACTTTGCCACTAACCAATGAGAAGTTTTGTGTGCAGCCCCGCCTCGATCTGCAGGCTGCAGCCGGGTGCTTCTCGAAAAGCTGAAAAGCTTAATGAGGCTTCATCTGCCCATCCCTAGCTAAAAGTGTAACCTCACAGCGCCCTCACTGTGTGCTCATACTAATGTGAGGTCAAAGTGCACTCACTGCACAGAGACTAGGTACCCAGCATGCATTGCAGCATGAAGCTTTTGCTTGTCACCATTGTTGAGATTCATACACTGATTCTTGATGTCTCTCTTTGTGTTTAAATGATAAAGTAGCTAATAACGTTTGTGTCTTATGCTTTTATAATACTTTTTAAATGATTGCGACTGTTTGATTCTACACTGTGTAATCACAGACCTATTATATTTAGAAGCTTTAGATTAAAATCTCACGAAGACTGCATATTGACTATAGGTGATGATTGTGTTGGTATCACCTGGTTACAATCTCTTTTTGGTTTTCCTTGCAATAACAAATGTGCTTCACAAACACAGTTACAATAGCCCAAAAAAAAATATGTTATGAAGTCAAGGGTCAAGAGCCCAACTAAAGCAAACACTAATCACTTTGATGGTAACGTCAAACGAAACAATAAAACATCATCATCTAAAGCTCTGTTAATTCTCAATAAGCGCTTTTGTAGATGTCTGACAGACATAAATCAGTCTGGTTAATAATGACTGAAGATGGTGATTCGTTTATTTCTGTTGATTTCATCTAAGGCTGTGTCTAGAAATCAGTTGTATGTTTGGAGAAGTATCTTATAACAGAAATCTGTTAGCTGGGCGTGCACTCATGAGCTCATCATGTGAGAGCACTGTGATATCTCTGTGATAGTGTTGAGAAACAGGAAGTAGAATGTCCCCCCGTTGACAGATATTTGAGCTGCCTCCTCTCAACCTGCTCAACATTTTGAATTCACAATGAGCTCATATATTACTCTCACTGTGAGGATCACCGTATGAGAATGGTGTGATGTCACTGTGATCATCGCGTGATCTCACATGTTGACTGGGTAGGCTACAAATCATAACACTTTCATTGTACAGAAAGAGAGCAAAGAACATTTAAATCAAAGAACATTTTCACTGACAGTCTAGAGTTCAAGCACTCTCAAAAACTCTCATTAAAATCACTGAAGCTGTTTACACTATAAAATGAATGTCTTACTTACAGATTCGTACACACATTTGCACTTTGTTGTTTGTTACGAAAGAATTTGCCAGAAAGAGGTATAGTCAGCGAGCAAGTGGGGAAAACACTGGCATTTTAGCGATGACTCATCTGAACACCTCTGATTGGTCATTGCATTCATAGGCTCAACAGTGTAAGGGTAATATATAATGTAAACAGGTCAATTTAGCTCAGAGGGAATCATTTATAATTTTATAGGGAATTTGAACAGATTCACTGTTTTACAGCTGATCATTGAGTCGGCTTGCGATTCATTGAACGAGCCGTATAACATCAACTCTGCAATGGATATTAAAATCCAAAATATAGTGAAAACACTATTAATAAGCACAGTAACAAAATCGGCAGTTTAAGACGTTAACTTGTAAGCACAAAACACAAGATACTTCTCTTTTCAATATAAATACGACTTTATTTATATAAACCTAAGACATAAACTAATCTAACACATGAACACACGCATTCACACATTCACACGTTGCAGAAAGAGAGAAAGTGAGGAAAGGATGAGTTTAAGAGAATGGAAATGTGATATCCCAAGTTTGCAGCAATATGTGCAATTGCATAGACCTGAACAGCCATCAATCACTTAATTAACCTTCGCATTGAGTTTCTCAACGAGGCTAAAATTTATATTAAATGCACCAGCTCAGTTAGAATCTGGAGGTTACTTGTGCGTTGCCTTTGTGTTAAAGGGATTCCCTTCTGTCGTAGTCGTTTCAAGAAAGGGGGTTTCCCGAGTTGCTGATTGGCTGGAAGTTCAGTAGTCTTTGAAGTGATGTCTTGGGAAGCCAATGGTTGGGCATTGGCTGAAGATGGTTTTGGAGTCAGTTGCTGGTTGAAGTTCGAAGCGGGTGCAGTCGGAGCTGGACTTTGTGGCAAACTTAACTTTTGAACACGAAACTCAACGGAAAGAAACTTTCTGGTCGACTTCTGGACACATCCCATCTGGTGTCTTGACCAATTAGATAGGCTATTATCTTAGCTAGAGGTGTTCCTTCCATCATAAATCAGCATGTTATCAGTCACATGATCCGAATTTACACACTCTTGCAAAGTATACTTTTGGATGTGATTTCTATAACCAGAATATGATACATTTGACAAAGAATCAATTGGAAGAAACGTTTCAAGCTAGAATTGTCAAATTCATACATACCAAACACGAATAACCCTTAAAGTCATTCAATAGTTATTAAAAAGAAATATATAATATCCCAGTCAACACGTGAGATCACGCGATGATCACAGTGACATCACACCATTCTCATACGGTGATACTCAGGGGCGGACTTAGCGATTTGGGGGCCCTAAGCAAATTCCAGGTATGGGCCATACAATAACTATGTGTCCGTTTATGCTTAACCCCTATTTTGCTCGCTCGCATTAGTTTTTAGTTTATTTATCCCTTCACAACCAGTAATTAGTCGACTTGCTGCTGTTCTAAAGCCAAATTAGGCTACCTTATTATTATTATTTTTTTCGGATCACAAAAGGAAGACATTATCAAAAAATAAAGAAAGAAATAAATAAAGAAAAGAAAAATGCGTGCACTTGTCTATTTAATAAATTGTAAACCATTCTAATCTTTTTACAAACATAAAATTATCCCAGGCAACTCATTATATATTCCAAGTGTTCTGAAGGCATACTGTAGGCTTTGCCGAGAAAAAAATCGAAAATGAAACCTATTATTAATGGAAAATCTCCAGTCATTGCATTCGTGCATTTATACAAGTACGCGGCAGTTCGCGCCGTTCGCCTAGGAGAAGCACACAAGAGAGTCATTTTGAAACATCAAGATAAATATAATTGTGACTTGAAACACAATACTTTCTTTACTGAGGTGAATATCTCTGTTCTGAGACAGTCAGACAGCCTAGAATGCGCGCAAACAGCGCTCCCTCATAATCACTATAGCTGTCTCTCACTTCAATTCATTACAATCTCGCGACGTTCCGTTAATAAGCTCTACACTGCACAATGAATCTCTTATTTACATCGTATCTACACTTTGTTATAATGAGATGATCCCCGAACTTGCAGAACTCGCAGCACTTGACAAAAACTCGGCATTTTGATCGGTAAGTGGATTCTAACTTAAACACTTCTGGTCACTGCGTTCAAGAAATCAGCGCACATGTCTGTGAACGGCTACATTGCTCAACGCTGCAGATATGTTTCGCCAATATCAGATGGGGCCCCCTGATTCCACGGGGCCCTAAGTGGCCGCTTACCTCGCCTTATTGGTTAAATCCGCCCCTGGTGATACTCACAGTGTGTGTAATATGTGAACTCGTTGTGAACTCAAAAAGATGAGCGGGGTTCTTATTTCTGTTAGACATCTACAAAAGCTCTTATTGAGAATTAACAGATTTAGATGATGATGTTTTATTGTTTTGTTTGACGTTACCATCAATGTAAGTAGTGTTTGCTTTAGTTGGGCTCTTGACCCTTGACTTTATAACATTATATTCTTTGGGGCTGCTGTAACTGTGTTTGTAAAACACATTTGTTATGGCGAGGAAAACCAAAAAAGAGACTGCAACCAGGTAATATTGGTTTGTTACTGATGATAACAGCGCAACCATCACCCAGATTCCGTATGCAGTCTTTGTGAGGAGTTATTAATCTAAAGTTTTTGTAATAGCTCTGTGATTATACAGAATAGGACCCAGCAGTGTTATAATTATTTATGAGTGATTTTAAAAGCATGATAAGACACAAACATTTTGAACTACTGTGTCATCTAAAAACAAAGAGAGACATCAAGAATCAGTGTATGAATCTCAACAATGGTGACAATCAAAAGCTTCATGCTGCAATGCATGCTGGGTACCTAGTCTCTGTGCAGTGAGTGCACTTTGACCTCACATTAGTATGAGCACACAGTGAGGGCGCTGTGAGGTTACACTGTTAGCTCACTGTTACCTCACATTGTGACCTCATCACGAGTATCCTGGGAGATCATGGTGACATCACAGTTCAAATTGTTGACTGGGATGTGCTTAAAACATAATAGTGTAATGTGTGGGTCACATACATAATACCGGGTTATGCATAGAAATGCCCTTTTAGGATGATTTTATGTGCATATGAAAAAGAAAGTCTCTGTGTAGTTCTATGGAGACCAAAAGACATGTTCTTTGGACAGTGGAATTTCAGTCTGGTTCTTTGTCTTCTATGTGTGGGGGAAAAGTCAATCTAAAGAAGCTCGTGATTTCTGTCACAGATCTACATGTGCTGGTCACGCAGTGCATCTCTTTGGTCATTAATCTTGATTATTTGCCCATAATTTGACAGTCTCCTTCCTGAATTGGAATTATCTTTTGTTCTTTTGTCTCAATGTTGCAAGCTGTTTTGTGAAAGAGGCTTGCTGGTTAGGCTTTCTTCAGACTAGTTGGAGCTAGGAATCTGATTTATGACGTCCTGTTGCAGCCTTGGGGCCCCTCTGGAATTCCGGCTCCTCATGTTTTGATGTTCTGATCGAATCTTAAATTTGTCTGACACGTTCTGATCAACAGAATCGTGTGTGATTGGTTATAATGCGCAGTGCTGAAAAAACGCATCTGTATCTGGCTCAGCGCCAGCCAGCAAACGCAAATTTGAATTTAGCAGCTGATGATATGACGCACTGAACATTCTAATCATGCCGGTGTGATTGTATTAAATATAGAAAATAATAATCGGCTACCTTTTGTCTTTTGGAAACTGCATTCAAAATCCACTTGGCTCAAAAATCTGAATTAAGAATTTGCTCCCCAGACCTAATTCGTTAGCCGCTATTATACAGCTCTGTTCTGCCCGAAGTACTCGGAGATGCCGCCACCAAGCGTTTGATAGGAACTTAATGTAACTAATTCATCATAAGTAAAAAAAAAACACATTTGCTAATTGATTATAACTAAAATTGCTGTTGTTAGCACTTAATATTTCTGTAGTACAGCCAAACAGCGCAGATCATTCATGAAAATGTATATAAAAGAATGTTCATGCGCAAACGTCCACACCAATTAGCTCTGCTGTATTATAAACCAATGAAATTGGGGGTGGACGGAGCGACACATCACCCTACCTTATTGTGTCGTGCCGCCCCATTGTCCAGGGTGCAGAACCTCTGGGGCTACTCACGAATCTCAACAATGGTGACAATCAAAAGTTTCATGCTGCAATGCATGCTGGGTACCTAGTCTCTGAGCAGTGAGTGCACTTTGACCTCACATTAGTATGAGTCCCAGCTGCCTTGAGATTGACAGAATTGACAAGATCCTCCCATATAGTTCTGGGCTGATTCCTCACCGTTCTCATGATCATTGAAACTCCACGAGGTGAGATCTTGCATGGAGCCCCAGTCCGAGGGAGATTGACAGTTATTTTGTTTCTTCAATTTGTGAATAACTGCACCAACTGTTGTCACCTTCTCACCAAGCTGCTTGAGAAGCACCCGGCTGCAGCCTGCAGATCGAGGCGGGGCTGCACCTGGGGCGGGGCTGCACGTCTCGTCCTGCCTACAACTGTTCTCATTGGTTAGTGGCGTCAAGTCATAACATCATTCTAGCGGGTTTTCATTTACGCTGTTCTTCGCTGCATGGTGAGTTCTTGTCTAATTTGTTTAATTACAATTTTTTATTCTAAAGTGGCGTTTAGTGTGTTGTTAAAAGGAAATGTGAAGTAGTTTCAAAATAAAATCGCATAACTTTAATCACTCAACCATGTCACGCAAGGTGTGAAGGTCTGCTTTTAAAATAACCAGGTCTGCGTTTCCCAAAAGCATCAGGCCTAATGCCGCCTTCACGTTCTATCGGAAATTTGATAATTCTCACTATTGAAGTTGTGATTATGAAATGGAAGAGTGTTCATGTTTACCTAGGAAACTCGTATTTATGATAATTCCGAGAGCACTTGAAGGCAGCATTAGAAACGTTAGTGTGTGTGGTTTTGGTGGGATTATGATTAGGATATAGTGTTCCCAAAATAAGCCCCTTAAAAAGAAATACAGTGGCAAAACTGAACCAGCAGAAGTAATATAGGACAAGTTCATATTAACAATAGCTATACAAATTTATATTGTTTTTCTGTGAATAAAATGATTAAATGTAAAATATTTAGATTTTATTATAATAATTAGTATGCATCTATTAAAATAAACAGTGAACTACATTTAATAATAATAATTCAACAAAAAATATGATTAAGTTTAACAGTCCTTGAAAGTAGAGCTCGTTTTTTATATTACATACTGTTATGCTGCTATACAGTATATGTCCTAGAGCAGGTGCCAAATCCCTTGCAAAAATGCACAAAACTGTGTTAAGCAAGGGGAAATGTGAGCAGTATTTAAAAAACTGCACTAGTGAGTGCCCATTCTGCAATTACACCAGTATGCCACAACTGATGTATTATCACATCAAAAATCACTTTCAGTGGGCAGTGCAACAGCATGGTGAGTTTAACTGTCTTTTGCTTATGTCACTTTAGTTAAAGTTTAATATGGTGCCGAACCAGCCAGCAATGCACTGTGCATGCTTCTGATTTAATTGTTTGTGAGTTTGTAGTAGAATGTTTAATTTTAAGGCTCAGGTAAACTTAATTTTCTGCATTCCGCACATTGACCATGGGTCTTTGTTGCTCAAATCACAAAAAAATGTACTTGCACATGGATGGTGCTGATGAAAATTCTGTCTTGCGACTGTCCACCGTCCAGAGCAAAATGCAAACAAGTGAAGGTTCAATTTAGGCAATTTTCAACAAACTTATTTTCTTTTTTTACTCTTTCAGATTTCACCATTTTAAAATGTGGTCCAAATTTGCTGAAGCACATCGCCACCAATGCTTCATCACCAATCCAGCCTCAGTCTTCCTCCTCGGTCCAGCAGCCGCAGCCTCAGCCTCAGTCCTCCTTGGTCCAGCCGTAGCCTCAGTCTTCCTCCTCGGTCCAGTAGCTGCTGCCTCAGTCTTCCTCCTCGGTCCAGCAGCCGCAGCCTCAGTCTTCCTCCTCGGTCCAGTAACTGCTGCCTCAGTCTTCCTCGGTCCAGCAGCCGTAGCCTCAGTCTTACTCCTCGGTCCAGCAGCCACTGCCTCAGTCCTCCTTGGTCCAGCAGACACTGCCTCAGTCTTACTCCTCGGTCCAGCAGCCACTGCCTCAGTCTTTTGTGTTTGGAGTTCACACAAAAAATGAAGACAATGACTGGTAACCAAACAGTTGGTGGTCCCCATTGACTTCCATTGTATTGGGGGAAAAAAAAATACTATGGAAGTATATACATGTACAGACCAAAATTTTTTGGGTGCACTGTCTATCCTTTTACGCAGCTCCATGGTTGAAGTATACTTACTTTTGCAGATGTGCTTACAGTGTTCAGAATGTTAATACTCTCAGCTGTTGTTGTATTTATTATTACATGTATTTATTATAACAGTTTCTTCCTCCAGGCAATCCAACTTATGAACAGTTAAATTTGTTTGTTTATTTATATTTATATATGTGTATTTTTTTAGTCTCATCTTATTTTTATTGTCTGTGTGTCGTTGTTGTCTCTGTAAACTGGAAGCTTATGACACTAAAACAAATTCCTTGTATGCGCAAGCATACTTAGCAATAAAAGCTCTTTCTGATTCTTATTCTGAAGAAAGTGTGTAAAGGATGTTAATGTTTAACCAGAGATTTATATCTACAAAAAGATGTGTTATATACAGATGTACAAATTTCATCTTTCTTTATCAGAATTAAACTTTCATACCTAAATAAATAACAAGGAAATAATTGTCTTGGCATGTTATTCATATACAAACAATGCTGCTATTTTTACCATAAGCTTTTCATTGTCAAGTAAATCAAAAAATTATTAATTTGTTATCAATATGGTTCATTAGTTAACATGAACTAATAATGAACTGCATTTATACAGCATTTATTAATCTTTGTTAATCTCAACATTTACTAATACATTATTAATCTTGCTAACATTAGTTAATGCTCTGTTAACTAACATGAACAAACAATAAACAACTATATTTTCAATAACTAACGTAAACGAAGATTAGTAAATACAATAACAAATGTATTGCTCATGGTTAGTTCATGTTAGTTAATACATTAATGTTTAATGAACCTTATTGTAAAGTGTGACCATTCATTTTAATAACATCTTAAGATATGACACTTGCTGAGAATATTTAACTTTTATTTAAATGTTAATAGTACATGTAACAGTAAAGCATATACTGAAATTAAAATAAAAAAAACGACCATAAATAACTTATAAGTGGTAAATGACCAATGCACATGAATAGAAATAACTTAAACGTTGTAAATAAACTATATTCATTGACATTGCAATGTGACAAGTCAAAAGCAGTAATTGGATTCTTGCTTGGAAATGTACATAATGAAACGTTTTCCAAAAATTAACAAATTTACAGTGTATTGTTTAATACTATATATTTTTACCAGTTATAAGTAATTAACGGGTTCACAGTTTTGTTTTATATAATTAAGTATTAATACCATGTAGGTCTATTGTTTCAACCGCATTTCCTATTTACCGCGGCGTCGACGTCATCGTGGCGTCGACGTCATTACTTTGCCACTAACCAACGAGAGCCCCGCCTCGATCTGCAGGCTGCAGCCGGGTGTACTTGAGCTGCTTGGTGATAGTCGTATAGACCATTCCAGCCTTCAGTAGGTCTACAATCTTGTCCCTGACATCCTTGGACAGCTCTTTGGTCTTGGCCATGGTGGAGAGTTTGGAATCTGATTGATTAATTGATTTTATACAGGTAACACACTGACAAGAGAATGCTCCTAATCTCAGCTGCTTATCTGTATAAAAGACCATGGAGCCAGAAATCTTGCTGATTGATATAGGGGGATAAAATGCTTATTTCACTCATTAAAATGCAAATCAATTTATAAATTTTTTGAAATGCGTTTTTCTGGATTGTTTTGTTGTTATTCTGTCTCTCACTGTTCAGATAAACCTACCATTAAAATTTTAGACTGATAATTTCTTTGTCAGTGGGCAAACATACAAAATCAGCAGGGGATCAAATATATATATATATATATATATTTGTTTTTATTTTTTTCCCCACTGTATATAATGCACAAAATCAACACCCTGAAAAAGAGATTGACTAGCAAAGTATTTTATGTATTTTGAAAATACAAAAAAAAAAAAAAAAAAAAATCTTAAATGCATTTAAATACAAAATACTTTTTTTAACAAGGGTTTTAAAATACAAAACACTATTTTGTATTTCAAATATTAAGTATTTAAAAATACCTAAATACTGCCCATCCCTGTGTGACGTCAAATTTTACAGATTCTGTGAACGGCTTGTTCTGAGAGACTGTACACACACTGTTAAAGCAAATTTATGTTCAAACAACATGTAAAAGTTAATTTTGCATAATAGGTGCCCTTTAACCGTTTGAACTAGAAATAAATGGAATTTGGTCTGAATGATATTCTGGTCCTCTCTCAGGCTCTATGGTTATTGAATGGTGGGATCCACATTAAACAATTTCAACCCCCCAGACCTAAACCAGTTCCTCAAAATAACAGTTCATCCATAATGTCTGCCTTTGACATGGGAATCAGTGATGAGGAGTGGGAAAGACTACAGAAGGCCATTGAATGGCCTATTCCAGATCAAGAAATCACTCGTCTGGATCAGAGCACAAGTCCAGTCCACTCAACTTTCTCTATTATGGGACTCAAAGAGAGTTACAAAGTGGGAGAAAAGATCTCTGTTGCTATCACAGCCAGAGACCACCGCAAGAACCTGAAAAGATATGGAGGAGATTTTTTCAAAGCAAAACTTTTCAACGCAGAGCTAAAGGTGTGTGTGTGTGTGGTTTTTTTTCAATAACATTATTTTTAAAATACATTTTTGGGGAAAAAATGAAAATAAAATCAATATACAGACATTTGTCAAATGAAACTTCTGTCATTAATTACTCACCCTCATGTTGTTCCAAACCCGTAAGACCTTCATTCATCTTCGGAACACAAATTAAAATATTTTTGATGAAATCCGAGAGCTTTCTGATCTTCCATAGACAGCTATGTAACTGAAATATTCCCAGAGCCAAAAACATCAGTAAAACAGCTCATGTGACATCAGTGCTTCAACTGCAATTTTACGGGTTTGGAACGACGTGAGGGTGAGTAATTAATGACAGAATTTTAATTTTTGGGTGAACTGTCCTTTTAAGTTTCACTTTTCCAACAGACATTAGTTTTCTGCATTACACCTGTTCTTTCCCATTTTTCTTGAAGGCGAGCGTGTATGGGGAGGTTGTGGATCATCGTAATGGGACTTACTCTGTTGCTCTTCTTCTGCCCTGGGAGGGTCAGGCACAAGTTTTTGTACGTCTTGAGCACTCCAGTGAGGTTGTGCAGATTCTTAAGAAATACAGGGACTCTTCATTCCCACGCACCCACTTTAATGGCTTCTTTGAAGGATCAGGACCCAATAAAATCAGGATCAGTGAAGTAGTAGAATGTAATCTTAAGTGGGGTGCAGATGGAAGTTGGAGTAAAGGCGACTGCTGCTGTGAGTATAAGGATATAAAAACAGGGACGGTGTGGCAGTGTGAGAGACCGAAGAAACTTTCCTGTGACAAACTGGTTCGCCACTCAGGCGGACGTTTGGAAAACCCATTACATCTTTTTGAGCAGCAGCTTTTTACAAAGTAATGATTCAAAATTAATTTCAGAATAATTGTAGAATTGTAGAATTGTAAAACAAACAAATGAAAAAGTGTACTCTCTCTCTCTCTCTCTCTCTCTACAGAAAATTAACAAATGTTGCTATTAATGGAGACAAAAAAATCATAAATGTCCTTCCCAACACTTCAGCCATTGGTATGTTTACATAATGATCTCTGTACATTTTGACCATGTCATTTCCTGTTTGGGAAAAAAAAAAAAAAAGAGAGATAAAATAATGGTTCTTTTTTTCAACAGAAAACCAGAACAGGCTTGAGTTCTTACTTTTGTTTATTATTAGCAAATTGGCCTATGGCATGAATATTTGGCACTATTTACACTCTGAAATTGTTGCACACACATAAGCGGCATTTCAGTGAACTAAATATTTAAGCCACTATAAACACAATGAAGGTATGAAATAAATGAAGTAAAATGCCATATGAAATGAAACATATATATATATATATATATGAAACATTAGAAACAGGAACAATTTCATATATTTTTTCCATTTATTGTGATAGGACATGAAGTTCACACTGCAGGTCTTAATGCTCAGATCGGATTTTTTGCTGAAATCCGATTTTTTTTGCGCTGTTGTTCACATTGTCATTTAAATTGTTAAATTGTCACACATCAGTCTCATGTGTGGACTGTATACGGACCTGAAGTGACCCGCATGCACAGAAGAAGACGTGACGTCAGACGCAGCGCAGTGCGTTTGCGGAAATAAAAATGGATGCTGCTCGTGTTAGCGCGTGTTTAGCAATTTTTAAGTTAATGTGCAATCAGAGCCTAAATAACAAAGTGATAAGAAGAAGAATATTAAGGAGAAGGAGAGCACAATTTCCTCCAGCGCAGAATTGTGACGTCCGTCACATTTCAGTGACGTAAAAATTGCATGAAATGCGACATGGCCATTCAGACAGAAGTCGCATTGCAAAACATCGGATATGTAGCCGATTTAGGACCACATATGAAAGTGGCCTGGGCCTGATTTGAAAAAAATTGGATTTGTGCTGTTCAGACTGTCATGCGCAGTGTTCTGAAATTTGTAGCTCCCGTTTCAAGGATCTTTCTTGATCACATTTCCTTCTCTCCATCATTTCGACTAGGTTCACACTGCAGGCTAAAGTGGCCCAAATCCGACTTTTTGCCCAAATGTGCCACTTTAGCCTGCAGTGTGAACCTAGTCGAAATGATGGAGAGAAGGAAATGTGATCAAGAAAGATCCTTGAAACGGGAGCTACAAATTTCAGAACACTGCGCATGATAGACATGTAAAGCATTTCTTACAAAACATATATAAAGACAAATTTTTGTATATATGTTGCATATATAAATAAAATACATATTGTTGACATGGTTTCTGCATATAATACCATATGAAAAATCATCATATATTAACACATATATACCAGTTTTACTATGGGGATTACTATCTTCATCTACCCACAGAACGTACAGTATGTCATATATTACATTTCTCTATGGGCTTTGTTTTTTTCCAAAAAGGAAATGGTCAAAACATACACGGACCACATATGAGTAGGGTTGGGTATCGTTTGGGTTTTTTTCGATACCGGTGCCAAATCTTTACTTTTAAAACGGTGCCTGAACCGACACTTGTTATATATACACACAGGTATATGTATATATAAACACACTTTATTTATGCAATTCATGAAGCTCCAGGAAATCCCCAATATGGACAAAGGCATTACTATTGCTGTAACTGAGTAAACAGAAGATATAAACGTTTTGAATGATAAAACAAATACATTAAACACTTGAGTACAAAAATATAGTTTATCTGTGTTATTCAAGCCGTCGCTGGTATTTTCATAATAATTAAGTATATTTATAATCCATTGCTAATCAATGCATTAGTAGCCTATGGAACATATTTTCTGCCTCATTCTGTGACAAGAAGCTACATCAGATCACAAAAGGAAGCATTTAACTGCTGTGGACTAAAAAGGTTATAATGTTCTCTTTTTGTTATGGACGGACTCGGACACAAAGATGATAGGTGAGTATGAGGTGATTTATTGAAACAGGTTAAGCACACAGGTGAATTGAGAGGTCTTGAGAGGTGAGTAGATATCTTGGAAACGGCAATTCTGATGGGGATGACAAGGTGATGATAATTCTTTTCTTCTTCTAGGAATACAGGTAGACGAGACAGGTTGGATCCAGGGAGTGACACACACACTTCATGCTGGGACTTCTGCAGAGAGAGAGAGGGCGACACAAGGAGGAGGAACACAGGAGGTAAGTTTATACAAGGTAAGCGGTCTTAGAATATTGGAAGGATATAGTTCTCTTCGTTGTAGGATGTAGCGTTGTCTGAGTCCACGTAGCAAAGACGAGATCGGACACTGAAGTGTGTGTGTGGTGAGCTTTTGTAGTGTGGTCTGATGAGGAGGTGATCAGGTGCAGGTGTGTGTGATTAGAACTCCGGGGATGTGGAACGTTGTGATTGGTGGAGTGAAGGGCCTGACTGGTCTGTGACAGTACCCCCCTCTCCACGGCCCGCTCCTGAGGGCCGACCTCGGCGTCGTGGTGGTCTACCCCTGCCTCGGGGTGCTGGGCGATCTGGGTTGGCGGTGTGGAACTCCTAGAGTAGAGTTGGGTCTAAGATGTCATCCCTGGCTACCCAAGAGCGTTCCTCAGGGCCGTAGCCCTCCCAGTCCACGAGGTATTCCAATTTACCACCACGACGCTGGGATTCCAGGATCTCTTTGACTTGATATACTGCACCTTCGTCTTGGATTTGTGGGAGAGGGGTTTCTTCGTCCAAGTCAGGCCCTGTGGTGATAGGTGGAGAGAAGGGTTTTAGTAGTGAGACATGGAACGTGGGGTGAATTCTATAGTGTTGTGGTAATTCGAGTTTATATGTGACAGGGTTGACACGTTCCAGTATGGTGAAGGGGCCAACGAATCTGGGACTAAGTTTCTTACAGGGCAGGCGCAGACGGATGTCTCTGGTTGACAGCCAGACCTTTTCCCCTGGTTGGTAGTTTGGGTTATCTGATCTGCGGGCGTCGGCTGTCAGTCTTTGTCTGCGCACTGCCTGTTGGAGTTGATGGTGTGCCGAGTCCCAGACTCTCTCGCTCTCCCGGAATCAGTGATCGATGGAAGGGACATTGGATGGTTCACCTGACCAGGGAAACAGGGGAGGCTGGAAACCGAGTACGCACTGGAATGGGGTAAGGCCGGTGGATTGTTGTCGTAAGGAGTTTTGGGCGTACTCGGCCCAGCCTATGAACTGGTTCCAGGAGTTCTGGCGGCTATGGCAGAAGGTTCTCAGGAATCGTCCTATCTCCTGGATTTTGCGTTCGGTCTGCCCATTGGACTGTGGATGATAACCGGATGAGAGACTGATGGTCACACCTAGGAGGGAGAAGAAGGCTTTCCAGACTCGGGAGATGAATTGGGGACCTCTATCGGATACTATGTCTTCGGGGATGCCAAAATATCGAAATACATGATTGAATAAGAGTTCAGCTGTTTGGAGAGCTGTTGGAAGACCGGTGAGGGGAATGAGTCGACAGGACTTGGAGAATCGGTCTATGATGACTAGAATGCATGTATTGCCATTGGACGGTGGTAAGTCAGAGATGAAATCCACTCCTAGGTGTGACCACGGACGTTGAGGTATGGGTAATGGATGTAGTTTGCCTGCTGGGAGATGACGGGAGCTCTTGGAGATGGCACAGTCCGGGCAGCCTCGCACAAACCTTCTGACGTCCCTGGCCATGTTGGGCCACCAGAAGCGGTCTCGTAGCAGCGAGAGTTGCGTTGGCCCCTGGGTGGCCAGTACCAAGTGAGGCGTGAGTGGAGTGGATTAATGGTGTCCGTTGGGTCCTAGGTACATACTGGTGGTTTGGTGGACAGCCCGGCGGATTGGCGGGAGGTGTAGAGGAGGCGACTGGTGGAGAGGTCCACTGGATAGGACTGGTGATGATAGTTGTTGGGAGGATATTTTCGGGTTCCTGGTCATCAGCTTCGGGAGTATGGATTCTGGATAGGGCATCAGCCTTAATATTCTTGGTTCCGGGTCGGTAGGAGATCGTAAATTGGAAACGGGTGAAGAATAATGCCCATCTGGCTTGTCTGGGATTGAGTCGTTTGGCTTCTCGGATGTATTGCAAATTCTTGTGGTCAGTCAGAACAAGAAAGGGGTGCTTTGCCCCCTCCAACCAGTGCCTCCATTCCTCAAGGGCTAGCTTAACCGCCAATAACTCCCGATTCCTGATATCATAATTCCGTTCCGCCGGGCTGAGTTTTTTGGAGAAATAGGCGCATGGATGGAGTCTGGGAGGCTTCCCCTGCTGCTGAGAAAGGACGGCTCCTACGCCTGTGGTGGATGCGTCTACTTCAACAATGAACGGTGTTTCGGGGTCCGGGTGGGTTAGGAGTGGTGCGTTGGTGAATGCTTGTTTGAGATCTTCAAAGGCTTTCGGGTTCCAGGTGAGAATCTTGGTTTTTCCTTTCAATAGGTCGGTGAGTGGGCTGGTGGTGGTGCTATAGTTGGGAATGAATCGGCGATAGAAGTTTGAAAATCCTAGGAATCTTTGAAGTTCTTTAATGCTGGTGGGGACTGGCCAGGATGTGACTGCTTCCACCTTCCCCTTGTCCATGCGGACGCCACGATGATCTATAATGTAACCGAGGAAGTGTACTGAGGGTTGGTGGAAGGTGCATTTTTCGGCTTTGAGATAGAGGTGAAACTGACAGAGTTTGTGGAGGACCTCCGCAACGTGGTGGCGATGGTCGGCCAGGCTCCGGGAGTAGATAAGGATGTCGTCTATGTACACGATAACGAAGCGGTTTAGGAACTCCCGGAGCACCTCGTGCATAAACCCCTGGAAGACTGAGGGAGCGTTGACAAGCCCATACGGCATTACCCGATATTCGTAGTGACCAGTAGGGGTGATGAAGGCGGTCTTCCACTCATCTCCCTTTCGTATGCGGATGAGGTTGTAGGCGCTGCGGAGGTCCAATTTTGTGAAGATGGTGGCGCCGCGCAGTTGTTCAAGGGCTGCTGGAACAAGGGGAAGGGTATACCGGAATTTGACTGTGATTTCGTTGAGTTTACGGTAATCAATGCAGGGGCGTAGGCCGCCGTCCTTCTTAGCCACGAAGAAAAAGCTGGAAGCAGCAGGGGAGGTAGATGGTACAATGTATCCTTGATGTAATGCCTCCTCAATATACTCCTCCATGGCCTTTTGTTCCGGTGGTGAAAGTGGGTAAATTTTTCCTTGTGGTACTGGCTCACCCGGAAGGAGATCGATCGCACAGTCCCATGGCCGATGTGGGGGTAGCTGGGCAGCCCTCTTCGGACAGAAGACGTCACTAAAGTGGGAGTAGCATGAAGGGATGTCGACTGACAAGTTTTCTTGAGGACTTTCTATGGATGTGGTGCCGATAGTTATTTGAGGTCTCTCCTGTTGCCTTGGTAGAGGTAGGTCGGGAAAACAGCGAGGAAAGCATTTCTCACCCCACTTTAGGACCTCTCCTGTCCTCCAAGACAGATGTGGATCGTGCTGCACCAGCCACGGTCGACCCAAAATGATGTCCACTGTCGAACCCTCCAGAACCAGCAATTGAAGGTTTTCCCTGTGTAGTTGCCCAATCTGTAGTTGAACTGGCTCGGTGCATAGATGAATGGTCCTTTTGGTGAGTGATTGGCCCGTTATGGATTGTGCCTCGTAACTTTTCGGGGTGTCGAAAGTGGGGATGCGGAGCTGTTGGGTGAGTTTGCCTGAGATGAAGTTACCCGCGGAACCAGAGTCGAGGAGGACGGTGACTGTAAATACATCAGAGCAGGCAGTAAGCAAAGCACGAGTGGAGAGGGGCTTAAGCTTGGGAAGAGGAGAGAGGACAGAACTCACCAACACCCGTTGTGGCCGCAAGGGGCACTCCAACACTCGGTGTCCATCGTCTCCGCAGTAGAGGCACAACCTTTGAGAAATGCGTCGTTGTCGTTCTGTTAATGGTAACCGGGTAGTATTGGTTTGCATGGGTTCTGGAGGGTCATCCCTCTCTGGTCGGCGAGGTGGAGGAGTAGCGATGGCGATGGCAGGATCCGGAGAACAGGACTGGATGCAATTAGAACAACGAATAGCGAGTTGAATAAATTTTTCCAG
Source organism: Onychostoma macrolepis (assembly GCF_012432095.1). Classification (NCBI taxonomy): domain Eukaryota; kingdom Metazoa; phylum Chordata; class Actinopteri; order Cypriniformes; family Cyprinidae; genus Onychostoma; species Onychostoma macrolepis. Next base: position 6,319,534 of record NC_081155.1, read on the forward strand.
ACCATAGTTATCGTCGTAGGCACTGAGGTGGAGGCGGAGGCGAGGGTTGAGTCCTTGTCGGAAAGCTGTGATGAGTGAAGGTTCGTTCCAACCGCTGGCGGCGGCCAGGGTTCGAAATTGTAAGGCATATTGGTGGATGGTGTTGGTACCTTGACGGAGCTGATACAGTTGTTCACCAACAGTGGAATCTCCAGGCAATACGCTAAACACTTCTTTGAAGTGATGGATGAAATTGTTAAAACTGTGGGTAGCGGGTCCTGCCTGGTTCAGAATGGTCTCTGCCCATCTCAGAGCGGGACCGGTGAGTGAGGTGACGGTGTCGGTCCGATCTTCTGTTATGGACGGACTCGGACACAAAGATGATAGGTGAGTATGAGGTGATTTATTGAAACAGGTTAAGCACACAGGTGAATTGAGAGGTCTTGAGAGGTGAGTAGATATCTTGGAAACGGCAATTCTGATGGGGATGACAAGGTGATGATAATTCTTTTCTTCTTCTAGGAATACAGGTAGACGAGACAGGTTGGATCCAGGGAGTGACACACACACACTTCATGCTGGGACTTCTGCAGAGAGAGAGAGGGCGACACAAGGAGGAGGAACACAGGAGGTAAGTTTATACAAGGTAAGCGGTCTTAGAATATTGGAAGGATATAGCTCTCTTCGTTGTAGGATGTAGAGTTGTCTGAGTCCACGTAGCAAAGACTAGATCGGACACTGAAGTGTGTGTGTGGTGAGCTTTTGTAGTGTGGGCTGATGAGGAGGTGATCAGGTGCAGGTGTGTGTGATTAGAACTCCGGGGATGTGGAACGTTGTGATTGGTGGAGTGAAGGGCCTGACTGGTCTGTGACACTTTTGTTGGACAACAGGTTTAAAAACGTGAATACAAGATAATTTTAGTTTTAGGCATTTTAATTTAAGCTAGGGCTGGGCGGTATATTGAGTTACCATGATATATCGATATATTCTTTATAAGGTTGATACGAGCGCAGCTGAAAAAATATCTAGGGAGGACACAGACTGAACTGCTGCAGAGAAAGTGCATAATACAATTTGTTCTAAAAGTGACAAGCTTTATATGAAGGGCTTTAAAAAAAAACTCGTAAGATATACTAGCCTATAGTTTATAGTTTAAGTTTAAAGTGGCTCTGACAGAAAGGTTGCGTGTGCCGCTGACAGAGACGTGCTGTTTAATGTGTTTGAGACGTGCTGTTTTCCCTAATGCATACTTACATTTCACAGGTAATGTGAATTTACATATTCTCCATCTGTAAATGTTAGAAAGCCATGGAAATATTTCCATTTTGCTGTCAGAAGTGCGTGAGCTTTTGCTTTGCGATTCTCCGCTAAACTTCACAGACTTCATTTAGAACATGCGTGCCAAACAGACGGAGCGCAATAACTCTGACTAAAATATACATTTTGCTGAAATATTTGTAGTTGGACAATAAATGTGATATATGCAGAATTTTAAACCTACAAGTAAGTGTATTTGTATGATAACACTAACTGTAAAGTAATGGGGTAATCAAAACAGCCATTTCTACTCAGTCTGTGCTTTATTTTCATTTTTAGTTTAGTAAATTTAACTTCTGCTTTAAAAGCATTATTTTTGTTTTTAGATTGAAATGTTACAATGTTAGAATGTAAGGTGATTTTAACCCTTTTTGCACATAATATATGCCTACATGCTTACATTCACTTTATTTGTTTAATCCAAATACAAAATACCGAGATATACCATATACAACACATCAGCCAAAAGATACCGAGATGCCATATTGGTACCGGGTTTCGGTACCCAACCCTACATATGAGAGGACGAAGATCATCTGAAATCAAATGTAGTTTCAAAAGAATTCACGTAGCTACAAAACATTTCATGTGCATGTTTCTTTGCTTTAGGCACAATGGAGAAATGCAGGTCTGGCATGATGACACCAGTTCCTGCAGGATTTTATTTGAAAGATGTCTGGAAGTCTTTTGTATGCAACACTCGACAGTTCAGTCCTGCACAAATGGCAAACTGTCTTAAAAACAAGATTGTCTACTTCATGGGAGACTCCACTACAAGGCAGTGGTTCGAGTACTTAGAAAGAACAGTGCCAGGCAAGTATGACTCAATTTCCAATGTTCAATTTAAGACTCGATAGCATGAATGTATAATTTAAGATGAAACAAGGAAATGACATACAGAGGCCCCGTAAAGGATATGGGGCACTTAATCTAAATATGAATATATTGGCATGAGATGAAAATATCAAAAACTAGTGCACTTTTCAGGCAAACTTGCAAAATGTGGCTTATAAAGGGGAAGTCAGTTCTGAAAAAAAGCTCATCTTGTTTGCTGATGCTACTTGGTTTAATATTTTCCATCTAATATAATCACATTGTGACCTCATCACAAGTATCCTGGGAGATCATGGTGAGATCACTGTGAGATCAAATTGTTGACTGGGTTACACACTTTTCGTTCAAAAGGTGTATGATTTTCTCAAGCTACAATTATAATATTTGTTTCACATATCTTTATTAGGCATAAAAAGAATGGACCTCCACACTCATCCTGCAGGTGGCCCACTGATGGCTGTGGAGTTGAAAAATAATATCATTGTTCACTGGAGGGTACACGGTGTTCCTTTGCGATTTAGTAAAGTTATGCCGATAATTGACCTGCATTATATCAGTAATGATATTGATGAAATAGCCGGTGGGCCTCATGCAGTCGTTGTCTTCACATACTGTGCTCACCTGGTTTTTCACCCGATAACATTTTACGTGTATGAAGTGGCCAAAATCCGCCAGTCTGTGGTTGCACTGCTGAGCCGCGCTCCAGAGACCACTGTCGTTATCAAGTCTGGAAACACTGCAGGACTAAAGGTACACGTTCACTTTCCAATCCTACTGTATTTTAAACTCTTTGAAATGTTGTATAGTTGGTATGGTATTTGTTGTACATGAAAGTCTACACAGTGTTGGGGCAACGGGACAGAGGTATCAGTCAATAAATGAGAAAAAAGTAACTTGTGTTAATTGAAAAAAAGGAAAAAAAAACATATTTTGTTGTAAATTTGAAAGTAATGCATTACACTTTACTAGTTACTTGGAAAAAAAGTATTCTGATTACATGATTCATGTTACTTGTAATACGTTATCCCTAACACTGAAAGTCTAGAAACACTGGGGCTTAAAGATGTGTGCTTTGGTGAGACTCGAGCAGTAAATCATGGCGCTCACAATGCCAAAATCATGGACTTGACTCGCACTGAAGTTACCATGCTTGAACTGATATCATTTCAAGGCTTCAACATGGATGAAAACGGATGATTTTTGGGCAAACAATTCCTTTATTTCTACTAGTTTACTGTCATTTCTTTCCGTGGCAGGAAAGATATATTATTGTTTGTGAAAGACACACTTGGCAATAAAGCGCTTTCTGATTCTGATCTGTGTTTTTCCAGAATATTTATCAAAGTGATTGGCACATGTTGCAGTTGGACACAGTGATGCGGGAGATGTTCAGAGACATTGATGGAGTCATCTTCTTAGATGTCTGGCAGATGACTTCCTGTCACTATCTACGTGAACACATTCACCCAGGACCTGTTATCATTGCTAATGAAGTCGACATGTTGCTGTCATATGTCTGTCCTGCCTGAGGTCTGTTCAAGTTGATTTGGTTCCATAAAGGAAATGAGAAACCTTCCTGGTCGGGAGAAGGCTAATCAGGCTGTTACTTAACCAGAATTCCTCTAACACTGGCCCGATGGGAGCGTGACTCTCTGGCATGCTATGATATTATTTGACTTTATTAACCACTATGAATTTTGCACTGATATTCCGAATAACTTAATACACTTACAGGCTACAAACAATGTGTGCTGTTTTCATACAAAATGAACCAGTATAAAGCTCTGTCGGTTATCAGTTTTGTTTGTATAGTGTACCTCTAAACATATTGCTGTTTATTATTAATTATTCTTTCATTCTGAAGTATTGAATGACAGAAGACTGTGAACTGTTGGATAAAATAACTTTATTTTCTGCCCTGAAAACATGAACAATGAGACTAAAAATAAACAAACTATATTATATAAAATGTAAATGAAAAAAAAAAAATGTTTTAATCGATTCAATATGCTTTTTTCCATACATTTTCCGTAAACTCTGTATAAAATAATTCACACATTCACACGAGACTTCAAATTCTTGCCCATGTTTTCAACACTTCACTTCTGCTCTAGCTTGTGTGTCTACCTTATATTTACATTCTTTTGGATAAAATCATCTGCTGAATGAATAAATGTAAATCATGACTCTGCTGTCAATCATTCAGGGCTCCACCCACAGAGGCTGTAAAATATTTTGTTGTGTGTCCCAAATACTACGGCCTCTTCTTGTCAAGTTGAAGGAAAAAAAAAGAATGAAAGAAAGAAAGAATTAGATCATTAATACATTGATTAATAAAACACTTCCAATTTCTGGTTGATATTTAATGACTTTACTAGTCTTGTCAGTCTAAAAAATGGCATTTTAATTTTTTCAAAAGCGTCCTCCTGTACATGGATTGTAGTAGTAGTGGAGTGATGCTAACAGTCTCAGCACAGTTAACCCGAAATGCAGTAGTCTGGTGCAACGTAGAATAAGTGAAACACACATATTGTGTTCCTCACAGATTCTGTGGCTGTGTTTGTGTTGTTGCATGATTTGCATTTTATGCATTCTCCTTTTGTGTTTATAAAGTGCATTTTAAGTGAATAGGATTGAATAAATACATAAACAAACAAGCAAGCCAGGTTAAAAAATCTTATTTCATTTTGTTGACATATTAAAGACAGAGAAAATTTTGGATATTCCTTTTTAGAACTCCATCAGAATATACTGTTAAAAAAACAGGTAAGAAAAAAAAAATTCTAAAAATATTATTACCCCAACTAAAGCAAACACAGCTCTCCATGATGGTGGCATCATTTTAACCAATAAAACATCAACATCTGATCCTCTGTAATTCTCAATAACAGCAGGTGTTCATCACTAATGCACAATCATCATTTAATTAGTCACTTAATTATCTCATAACTCTTTGAGGACTTGGGGTTTGACTTGAGACTTGCTTGTGACTTGAAAGGAATGACTTGGTTCCTCCTCTGGTGAAATCAGCTGCTGAGTTCATGGGTGGAATAAACATATGGCAGGACTTTTACTTTCTGACCCCTGGATTGTCCACCTAACATTAAAGTTTTTAAATATACTTTTATATTGCAATAATTTCACTTTCAATCTTCAAATTAATGTACAAACAACATAAAGACAGTATATTATTTATATTTGTTTAATGGCATCTTTTTTTTTTATGACTGAAGGCCAGTATCACTGATACCAATTAACACCGATTAATTTACTGATAAAAATGTTCCCCCCTAATATTTAACCTTTGACTATAGCCATTCAACTTTACATTATAATTAAGAGCTATCAATTTTAACATTTATTAGACTTAAAACAATCTTCACATAAACCCATTATAATAAATGTAATATTTATCTACGTGTCCCTCAGCAGAAATATACAGAAAGTTATCAAACACTACATTTTAAACTAAATACAGATGAATCCTTAAAACTATAAAAGTTATTGATTTCCTCTTTTTTCTTTTGTTCTTGATGAACAGACATCACAGCAGCTGGTTATTAGGTTGTTTTGGCTGCTATTTCTTTAAGAGCTTCCGCCACCGATCATGACACGGATCTGACACGCATCGTATTTTCTCTACCTTTTTAACTCTACCTTTTCTGACCCATTTCAGGTCGGACCCATTTCAGTCTCTTCTAATGAGCTGACAAGCTGAATTGAGTGTGTTAGATGAGGGAGAAAGTGCTAGGATGCTCCAGGACAGTTTTGAAAACCATTTCAGAGACGTTCTTAATGTAACTCATATATAACATATCACATGCATGCACAGGTTTATGGCAGCTTTAATCGCCATTTTGGTAACTTCATGACTTAACTGATCACGACATTGCATGTTCATAGTTTCTTTCACGATATGATATGAAATGATACAGCTATGCTGGCACCTTCGTGCATGTATTGAAGAGCACGCGCTTCGAGCACAGTACATTTTTATTTTATTTTAATGGTCACCATTTTTGAGGTTCACAAGCTGATTCTTGATGTCTGTGTGAGTCCAATTGCTGCCATAGGTTGAAACTTTTTGTGGACAAACTGTTTAGAAACTCCTTTGTTAACTGACTGTCACAGAAACACTTTTACTGTAATCAATGCAACGAATATGTTAGAGGAACACATGGTTACAACAACCAGAGAGAAAAAAAAAAAAACATCTAACACAGAAGTCAAGGGTCAAGAGCCCAACTAAAGCAGACACTGATCTCTAACGTGGTTAATTCAATTGAAACAATAAATCAACATCTAAACCTTAGTTAATTCTCAATAAGATCTTCTGTAGATGTCTGACTGAAATAAGTTCAGAGCACTCATAATTGTTAGTTTTAAAAACTTAAATGTTTTAAGGCAATCGGTTTACTCAAACGGTTTGTTACCCTAACTTGTTGGGTTTTACAGCGGTGAACTGTTGCCTACTAACAATAGAGTTAATGTTACTCAATTTTTATAAGTAATTAGTTATGTAATTTAATGAAAAATATTAGGTAGACATTACCTAATTTCTTTTAGTTTGTCATAGCTGTAAAATGTAGGTACTCTTTACTCAATATATAGGATAGAATCTACTCAAACAAAGTGAGTGCAAATTGTTACCTCAATTTTATTGAGTTAATATAGTGTATTACTCAATTTTATTGAGTAAATATAGTGGATCACTTTTTACAGTGTTAAGTAATTAAGTGATTAATTAAGTGCTGATTGAGCATTAGTGATGAACACCTGCTGTTAACAAACCGAATCACTGACAGAAAGAGAAACACAAGAACAACAAATAACTTTAGACACATGCTTAGATGAAATCAACTGAAATAAAATACATTAAATCTCAAGATCTGATTAAACAACCCCACAAACAGCATCACCAGCTCCACTTATTAACAGTGATGGGAATAACGGCGTTATGAATAAACGGCATTACTAACGGCGTTATTTTTTTCAGTAACGAGTAATCAAACGAATTACTGTTTCCCCGTTACAACGCCGTTACCGTTACTGACAATAAAATGTGGCGTTACTATATTATATTATTAGAATTAAATTTTTCAGTTCATCTGAATGGATGCGCAGTGTAGCTGTATTTGACGTACCATAAACTCTAGTGTGAAGGCGCACGACTCGCCGTCGCTTTCTCTCACATACACGCACGCAAAGAAAGATACAGAGCAAGAGAGTCTTTCACAACATGCAGAATTGACGCGCTACATGTAAACGATATTCTTTGTTGTATTTTCCTGTCAAAGTTCCTTTGGAATTCTTCAGCTTTTAAGAACTGCCGGTTTCTCTGGTAGTGGGCCGAACTAATGAGCAAACGACAATCTCATTGGCTGACGCTCACCTATTATCGTCCCTGGTTTGATTTCAGCAAATCAATTCGAGCGAATGCAGACTACGTGATTAATATTCATGAACCCAGCAGCTCATTAATGTGTTTTATATTGATGACAAATATGTATTCATACTTGGTTATTCTAAGTACTAAAGTTCTATCATCATATAATATTAAATGATCATAATATTATATTATAATTATTTTTTAGGTTTTTAATGTTTATTTTTCAATGTTAATGAGAGTGACACCAAGAGTTAAAAAAACAGGAAAATCATTTGGAAATCCTTGGGGGGGCTGTGCCGGGGCTAAGCAAGTTTCTGATGGGGCTATAGCCCCGTCAAGCCCCCCTAGCGCCACCACTGTCCAGAACCCATGTCATACTCCTCCTGATCTCATTCCTCTGACTCCCAGGGATTTTATTGCTGCAACTCCCTACTTCAGTTAACTCTTACAAGTGTATGCTAACTCCTGCCAGATATTTTTTGCCAAGCAGTTTTATCATGCTTGGTTTTCTTAAATACCACGTTTAATATTAAACGCTGCTTTTGCAAAATCCAAAGCTCAACACATGCTGGTGTGACACGTTTGTATCTACTGAAAACCACATTAATCACCAGATAAAGATTTTAAGTTTTAATCACAATTATATTTACGCACAACGATATTATATATTTGTAACCCTTTTCTTAACCCTAGGGGTTAATTTAATTATTTCTCTAACACAAGTCCTGGATCCCCGGCAGTTAGATGGTGAATTAGGCCGGTATTTTTCTTTTAGTGTTTACAAAAAGTTAAATATTTTCTCCTGTACCAATTGTACCCAATCCTTTACTAAAGATCAATTAAACAATTCTTATTTACAATTCTCAGGAATTTAGTAACTTTGTAAATGAATTGCCAGACTCAACGAAATACCAAAATACAAATGTTAAAGAGAAAAATAATAACAAAGATTTATTTGTTTTACATTAATATAATAACTCCCTTTTTTCTTAAAGAAAACAGTAACTGAAGAAATCAACCTTTTTTTCCCCCTCAGAACGGTTCTTGTTCTTTCACATTTATTACACTCTTTCTTAACCTTAGCTTTGTTCCTATTTTAGAATACGATAATTCAACTGAGATATATAATGTCAATTCAGAACCCTATTCTGGCAAAACACTCAGTTGCCTCCAGAACCACGTAATACAATAATGAAAAAAAAAAACTCTCTCTTTCAAGATCAGTTATACACTTGAGAAAACTTGCAATTCAACCCATACACTGTCTTTCAGTACTGTATACACATTAATTACATCTCTTACGATCAGTTCAAATATATGTAAGTCAGTCAAACAGTTCAAATGTACGATCGATCATTATCGTTGGGGCCCATTTCGTTGGTGCACATTAATACTTGGGTAAAGTTGGTTTCATATTCGCACATTCACAACATTTCCGCATTCAATAACTTTCTAATTATATGTGCAAAACATGTTTCTTTTGCAAATTCGATTCAGCGACATCATTGTCAACCTACTACCTTTTTTTCACAATCGAACAAAATGGCCAAGTATTGTTTTAATGGCATATTTACTTGCGAATGTCCGCCGAATGTCCAATGTAGAGCGGAAAGCAAGATAGGGACCGTCTAAAAAGTTATATATTTTTTAATTGTGTGCAAAGAGACAATTACTTGTTTCACAAATATCACTCACAGTATGCCTTCTTATGCTCCTTTAGCAATAAAAAAAAAAAAAACTGCAATATAATTATGCCGTTTGAAGAGACGTTTAGGAAATGACAAATAATGAACTTAAATAATGAAATTTTGTAACAATACATACAACTGGTAAATCATGTGTAATCTCCTGAACATAGTTAATGTCTAATTTCAATTTATAATGCTTTTTATTTATTTCTATGCCTCAAAATGAGCAAGAACTGTGTTGGTGTTAACAATGACATATATGATTTATTTCTATAGGTTTTGAAAGCATGGGTTGACTGCTACAAAGCAAGTTGGAACATCTTGTCTGGACCCTACAGAACATACTGCAGCCCATGTCTTGCTGTTTTATTCACCTCTGTTTGTTTGTTTGTTTGTTTTTTCTGGTTTTAAGTGTGCTAAACACCATTGTAACAGTGTTCTCCAAGTGTTGAGTTGAGATGAATTGCTAAAATAACTTTTATGTTTTCCTGTTATATGAAATCTTTATTTAACATTACACTCTGACAATATCACAATTCATTGTTAATTGATTGATGTTTACAGTCCTGCAGAAATATCACTGTCCATGGCACTGAATCCATCAGATTCTTGACAAGAACTCAGAAAGCATGACAGCAAACAGGTTGCTTATTTTTGGTATTTTGGGTCAACACTTCATAAAGTAATGGCTAAACTTTCTTTAAGATGTTTTATAAATAAATTGTGCCTGTTGAGCTGAATCTCAGGAATAAGATTCAAAGAACTACATTTCCCAGAGTGCACCAGCAGCAGAAATCCAGCTGTTTGTCATTGTCACTGATTTGGAGCACCTGTTAAAGACATGGAGTTCCTCAGTCATGGAGGCAAACAAACTTCAGAGAGAAGAAGCTCCAAGTTCATTCGTAGGTTCAGTCCAAAGACGCCAATGGTTGGTGAAATGTTTATTTACTTTTATGGTGTTTGAAATACTGCTTTATTCCATGTAAAAGGCTTAATTCATTCATCATAAAATTCATTTAAAATGTGTAATTAAATGTTTAATTAGAAAGGTAATTTTTGTTCTCTGTTTAAAGGTTTACAACCTAATTCACTGAGCTAATTCACTGAGCTAATTCACTGAGCAGATCAATCAACTGACAAAGCCAAAAGAAAATAAAAGTGATCGAGTCAGAAATTTGAGTTGTCCTTGTGTCCTTTGGATGGTGAACAAGAGTTGGACTGTACAGTTGTAAACCACGCGGAGCGGCCTGGCCCTGAGGATAAACGGCTTCAGATCCAGTAATAAGCTGTTGACGCAGAGGAAGTCAAGATGGCGGAAGATGTCCTGGGGAAGTCGGTCCAGCAGCTCAAAAAGGAGAGGACCATTGCAAAAAGCAGCTTCACCAGACAAGCCAACTTCATTTCAAGAGGAGGAAGCAGTATGCTTCAAGTGGAGTTAGAGGAGGAATTCACAAAGCTGTCAGACTGTTTCAGAAAGATGCTCGATGCCAATGATGACTACAGGATTGGACTGGAGGCAGATATTAAGACTGAGGATGAGAAAGCAGGTCTTGATGAACAGCAAGAAGCCGACCTTGATAGATCTGTAAATGAAGGCGAAACAAAGTTGGCGGAAATAAGGAACATTGTTCAAACAAACCTGTGGTCGAGGTATGGAAGGAGTGAACTTCTTGTGGCAATCCTGGAAGCAGAAAAAGGCAATGATAAAGCGGCTGATGTGGCTGTGAAAAGTGCCAATTTAGAGGGCTATGAAGTGCACCTTGCTCTCTTGGACAAGAGAATAAAAGAGGCCATCTCCGCAATGTCAACATGGGAAAGATGGATCCCTGTTGAATTAAAGGATGAATTAGATGGAAGAATCAAGGATGTAAGAGCATCCTATTACAGGCTTGAGGTAAGGAAAGCTGAATTTGCCACTGCACGGACAATCAACGAACAAGGCACAGGACCATTACTACCCCAACTGCCAACATCCATTCCAATAGTGAGAATCAAGCCAACCTCTCTACCTATTTTCAATGGAAGTAAGAGAGATTATCACAGATGGAGGAAAGACTGGGAAAGCCTGCAAAAGCAGGGAGAGCCATCCGGATCAACTGAAGTTAAGAAAATTCAACTCCTGGAGAGTGTGGATGACAAAATCTCAAAAGACCTCAGACTTTCAACCTACACCACTGCCAATGACATGTTTAGAGTCCTGGAGAACAGATATGGAAATAGGTCAACCATCACAGTGGAAATCCTTGAAGAGCTTGAGAAGATGGCACATGTGAAAGGGAACCAGCCAAGGAAGGTAATTGATCTCATACAGTCAGTCGAGAAGGCCCTAGCAGATCTTACAGAGTTAGGAAACTCTGGAGCTATAAATAACCCACTGGTAATTAAAACCATTGAAAGTAAGTTGCCTGACTTTATTAAAAGAGATTGTTTCTGGGTTCAACCATGAACATCACCCAATGTCACATCAGACAACCACTTTGTCATGCTCTTGAAGTTCCTGAAAAGTCAAGAAGAGATACTAGAGAGACTCGAACAGCTCAGAACTGTGGAGAAGGTGGAGAAATTAGATCGTTCAGACAAGAGGTATGACCGAAAGATCGCCTCAACAAAAACCACGAAGAAAGAAGAGTTTGATGAAGTATGTGGTGTCTGTGGTGATAGAGGGCATAACAACAAAATCTTCTTCTGTAGAAGGTTCAAAAGACTTAAGCTACATGAAAAGAAAACTGTATTGAGAAAGCTGGGAGCATGCAGAAAATGTCTCGGATGCCATGATGAAGATGGGTACTGCAGAGACACTTTCCTATGCAGAAATAAAGACTGTAAAAGGGAAGGTGGTGCTGTAGACCACCATTTTTTCCTCTGTCCAAAGGGAGAAGTTAGAAGAGGGGAAGAGAGAAAGAGTGGAAAAGACGGCAGAGGGGAAGGCAAACTAACGGAGGAACAAGAGGAGATCTTGTCTGAACTTTCTCCAGAAATGGCAGATCGATGCAAAAGGCTTTCACCAACACCAACAAAATTGCGGTGACCCTTGATGCTTCAGGCCAGTCTGAGCTATTGCAGAGGAATGGGCTCTCTGAACTTCCTGTCATCATGATGTTGATGCAAGTCACTGCAAACGCAGGGCAGAAGATTGGTACTTTAATTGACCTTGCTTCAGATACAAACTACATCACCCATAAGGCTGCTGAAAGACTGAGGTTAAGACGTGAGAAGATAACTTTAGTTGTGCATGGGGTTGGTGGTATGGCTATGGAAGTGAACACACAAAGGTATCTCCTTAAAGTCAGAGTCAAGACACCTAAAGGGACAGAGAGAGCTCATGAAATGGTCTGCTATGGCTTGGATGAAATCGCCAGAGTGCATCAGGTAATTGAACCTGAGAAGTTGAGAAAATTCTTCCCAGGAGTCAAACTTAAAGAATTGGAAAGGCCAGAAGAGGTTGAACTTCTCATTAGCCACCGAGAGGAAGACTCGCTCCCAGAGGGTAAAAATCATTGGAGACCTCGTTTTGTGGGAGGGTCCATTGGGGAAGACAGTGGGTGGAGCACATCCTGATTTATTTGAAGAAGTGGAGGTAGCAGCATATGAGTCTAGAACACACTTTGCTCGCTCCATGAGGACAGCAGCTGTCAAATATCAAGAAGTCACAAGTCCAACAACTGACACAGTCCAGCTACAGCAAAAAGATGTGGCTGAGACCAAATTTACAGCTGTCAGTAACCGTGAGTTCCTTGAGTGGTGGCACTGGGACAGCATCGAGCTGCATGTGAGCCAAGATGTGGGGATGCCGATGTGGAAACTGTCCACCAGGAGGAAAAGAAATGACCCTGGCAGAGGAGAGGAACTGGAGATCATTAAAGGAGGCCTCACCTACAAGAAGGGGGATGCTCACACACCAGTGCCACATTGGGATGCAAAATATCCTTGGACGGTAGATCCAGCCTCTCTCCCAAACAATAAAGGTGCAGTCCAAGCTTGTTTTTAAGGATGGAAAAGCAACTAAGCAGAGAGCTAGACTGGAAAGTCGCATATGCTACCCAGATCCATGAAATGATTGAACGAGGTGCAGCCATAAAACTCACCAAAAAATCATGGATGAGTGGAACGGACCAGTGTGGTGCGTAAGCCACCTGGTGGCGCCAAACCCTCATTCAGTGACAACACCAATTCGTATTGTATGGAATAGTAGCCAGAAATACAAAGGCTTGAGTATGAATGATCTTCTTCTGAAGGGACCAGACGTTCTCAACCCTATCAGAGCTGTCCTGCTGAGGTTCAGAGAAGGGACGATGCATCTCTAGGAGACATCAAAAGATGTACAACTCTGTATGGTTGGAGGAGCGTGAGATGCATCTTCACAGGTTCCTCTGGAGAGACAGCCCAGGTGAAGAGATAGGTGAATATGCAATTACCAGAGTCAACATTGGAGACAGACCTGCTGGTTGCATTGCTCAGTTGGCTATGAGGGAAACAGCACGTTGCCCAACTTTCTTCACTTGGAAGATGAGCGCAGAGTCATTGAAGAGGACAGTTATGTGGATGACCTCTTAACCTCCCAAAATGATCTAAATAAACTTGATAAAATCACAGCAAATGTGGAAGAGATCTTGAAAGTTGGAGGGTTCTTCCTCAAACCATGGATCCGGTCAGGGCAAAGTGGGAGGCAAGGAATGGAGACGGAGGGGGTTTTAACAGAAACACAAGGTAAAACCTTAATTCTTCCAAATCAAATGAGAGGCAAAGACAACAAAGCCTTGGGTATTGGCTACCAAATGGATGAAGACAAGCTCTACATGTTAACTTTTCCAAAAGGAAAAAGAAGATGAGAGTTGGAAAAGATCTTCTCAAGGAGGAGGTGAGAACTGAGACACCTAAACCACTGACTAGGAGGGCTCTCTTAAGCCAAGTGGCTGGACTGTACGACCCAATTGGCTTAGTTACACCTGCCAAACAGAAAGGAGCAATTCTTGTACGGAAAGCATTCCAAGAGGGAGGGTGGGAAACTAACCCAAGAAACTTGGGACCAACCTCTCTCAGAAAGCCTCAGAGAAGAAGCCATACAGCTTTTTGAAGAATATGTGCAGCTTGGACAGGTGAAATTCCACAGGAGCCTTACACCAGCTGGCTGGGAAGGAAACCTTGGGGCATCACATTCTCAGATGGAAGTGACAAATCCTATGGAGCTGTGATGTACTTAAGATGGGAAACAAGTCAAGGCACTAAGGTTCGATTTGTTGAATCTAAAGCCAAGCTGACACCCCTGGATCAGAAGGAGAAGCTGTAAAAGCTGAGGTCTGTGGTGCTGTCTTTGCAGCCAGGATCAGGAAGTATGTGGAAAAGCATGCTCGGATGAAGATCGAGAGATGGTTCCATCTACTCGACAGTCAAACAGTCTTGGGAGCCATTCAAAGAGTCAGTTATGGATACAAAACCTTCTTTGCAAATAGAGTGGGTGAAATCCAGAAGGCTGGACTAGTGCAAGATTGGTGGTGGATCTGTGGAGATCTAAACATAGCTGACATCATAACGAGAGGGGCGCCCGGAAGATTTGAGTGAGAATTCCACATGGCAAAATGGACCAGAGTTCCTGAAGTGGCCAGTGGAGAGGTGGCCTATAAAATCAGCCGGAGAGATTGCAGCTCATGCCAGGAGAGTGTAAACAAGCTCCAGAGAAAGGCATTCTCAGGTGCATTAACAAGAGCTCAAGCAATAAGTAGTCAGAAAAAGAAGACCTACGAGGTACTCAGCAAAGTCCAAAGAGTAAAACTCCAGAGGAAATACCTGTGTTAAATCCAATTCTTCTAAGTAGGAAGCCCACTGGCTGGGTTAAAGATCTTGTGGAAGTAAGAAGATCCAGTAGCCTGTCCAAACTGGTGAGAGTTGTTGCCTGGGTTTGTCTTGCTGCTAAGCAGTGGCTGAAGAGGAAATGCCGGGCCCCTAAACAGTCAAAGTGGGAGTTTAGATCACGAAGCAAGCTGTGTTGACTGTCAAAGAACGTGAAGATGCACTCAAATACATCTTCCTCGCAGCTCAAGAAGGAATAGTTTTTCAGACACCACTCTGAGCAGACTGGCAGTATACAAAGATGTGAACTCCGGACTGCTAGTTTGTGGGGCAGAATTCAGACGTTCAACGAAGATAAGACAACAGTGCCAGTTTTACCATTTGAAGCATGGGTGTCTACACTGCTGGCACAGGAATCCCACAAAGCAAACCACGAGGGAGTGGCAGGAACCCTTCTCCGGATGAGGAAGAAAGCCTGGGTAATAAAAGGCCGTAGACTTGCCAAGAAGATGGTTGACAGCTGTGTGGTCTGCAGAAAAACAAAGCAAAACAGTGTCAACAAATCATGGCTGACCTGCCTCTAGAGCGAACAGGCCCAGCTGCACCTTTTGAATTCACCACTATGGACCTGTTCGGCCCTTATGAAGTGAAAGATGAGGTCAAGAAGAGAACTAGACTCCAGTATGGGGAATAGTCTTCTGCTGCATGGCTTCGAGCCATACATACTGAAGTGGTGAGTGACATGTCATCCGAAGGATTCCTGCTAGCTTATCAAAGGTTCACTTCACTGAGAGGACACCCCAGGAAACTCTGGTCAGACCCTGGCACTAACTTTGTGGGAGCCAGACCTGCACTGGAGAAGCTTTACAAATTCCTTAACCGAATAAATAAGTCTGAACTTGAAGACACAGCTGGCAAGCATGGTACAGAATGGTCGTGGAAGATTCACCCTGCAGACTCTCCCCATAGGAATGGTGCAGCAGAGGCAGCTGTCAAAGTAGTGAAGCGGGCGTTAAGCAACCTTGGTGGAGATGGTGTTTTCACATGGGGAGAGTTTCAAACTTTTCTTTTCATGGCAGCCAACCTTGCAAATGAAAGACCCATCGACGCAAGAACTCAAAGCAGAGAAGACTGTGTAGAGTATATCACCCCAAACTCTCTGCTTTTAGGACGCGCCAACCCAAAGGGAGACCCTGGAGATTTCCAGTTTGATGGCTACCCTTACAAAAGGCTTAAATATATTCAAATAGAATTAAGCAACTTCTGGAAGAAGTGGAGCCAATTGGCTGGACCTAATCTGTTTATAAGGAACAAATGGCACACCAAAGAACGAAATGTTGCTGTTGGAGATGTGGTCTGGTTGGCTGACCAAAACGCCCTGAGAGGACAGTACAAGCTGGCTAGAGTGGTTAGTGTGAATGCTGACAGCAAAGGCATCGTAAGAGATGTGCTTGTGAAGACTTGTCCTAGCTATCCTGTTCACATCACAAAGGAAAAAGGCAAAGAAGGGCCCACAAGAGCTAATAGTGGAACTAAGAGACTCCAAACCAACATCCCAGCCACAATTCTTCATAGAGATGTCAGACGCCTTGTCATTCTACTTCCCACTGAAGAACAAGCAGAGGTGTGAAGGGCTTGTGACCTCTCTGGTTTTGAAAAAACAGGAGTTCAAGTGGGAGGTGTTGAGCTGAATCTCAGGAATAAGATTCAAAGAACTACATTTCCCAGAGTGCACCAGCAGCAGAAATCCAGCTGTTTGTCATTGTCACTGATTTGGAGCACCTGTTAAAGACATGGAGTTCCTCAGTCATGGAGGCAAACAAACTTCAGAGAGAAGAAGCTCCAAGTTCATTCGTAGGTTCAGTCCAAAGACGCCAATGGTTGGTGAAATGTTTATTTACTTTTATGGTGTTTGAAATACTGCTTTATTCCATGTAAAAGGCTTAATTCATTCATCATAAAATTCATTTAAAATGTGTAATTAAATGTTTAATTAGAAAGGTAATTTTTGTTCTCTGTTTAAAGGTTTACAACCTAATTCACTGAGCTAATTCACTGAGCAGATCAATCAACTGACAAAGCCAAAAGAAAATAAAAGTGATCGAGTCAGAAATTTGAGTTGTCCTTGTGTCCTTTGGATGGTGAACAAGAGTTGGACTGTACAGTGCCTCACTCACATATTTTACAATTGCTTTCTTTACATGTGTAATTTCTACCAACATTGTATTCAAAGTTTTTCTTCATTGAGACACATTCCAGTTTGATAACTTTGGAAAACAGGCTCACACTTTTCCAAAACACATTTCTAAGTATTTAGTTGAAATTGTACAACATAGCAGAACTCTTTAAAGAACAAAAATCGCTCTAAATGACACTTTTCCCACATCTCTCTGTTCGATGGGTGCGTACATTGAGACACATTGTAGTTGGATAACTTTGGAAAACAGGCTCACACTTTTCCAAAACACATTTCTTAATAATTAGTTGAAATTGTACAACATAGCAGAACTCTTTAAAGAACAAAAATCGCTCTAAATGACACTTTTCCCACATCTCTGTGTTCGATGGGTGCGTACATTGACACACATTCTAGTTTAATAACTTTGGAAAACAGGCTCACACTTTTCCAAAACACATTTCTTAATAATTAGTTGAAATTGTACAACATAGCAGAACAAGTCTTTAATGTAGTAATATTTATTGTAGATTTAAAAATTTTAACATCACTGTATTCTATGGATTTCTTACCTTCCATCCAAAAACATTACATTATCTAAATGTATGTATTACTGTAATGCCTGAAAATAGTAACTTCTTTAATTAATAGATTTATTTATAGAGGAATTATTTGCTTTAAAAGAACTCTGAAACCATTATGAGCAAAGTGTAATACAGAAATGTTGCAATTGTACCATTTAGAGCAAATACTTGTACTTTAAAGACTTCTGATATGTTGAAAAGGGTCAGCTAAATATTTAGAAACTTGTTTTGTAACGTTGTGTGCCCCTTGAAAGCTATTGAACTGGAAGTTGTGTCAAAGGAGAACCCCATAGAAAACAGTGATGGTAGAAATTAAAATGGTCTGTTATGTCTTTCTCTAAACTTACTGAATATACTACTGCTAAGCTTTAAACCTCAAATGAACTTGGCTATGTTTGAATGACATGGCGCTGTCCACATATGTGGTGCTGAAGGCCCATCCACAATCCTACCTGCAAATTAAAGTTTCAATAACTTTTCGCTACCCAAGTTAACACCAAACCACTTTGATGTTATTATGCACACTCCAAAGAACACACTACACCATGGGGATTGGCATATTTATTGCATTTAGTTGACTGTGAAATGCAGCTATACAGCTCAAATCTTATACGGTGGAACAAACAGCTCCAAAGCTTGTTCAAAGTACACTGTTGCTGCAGTCTGGTAAAGTTTTCCTGGCCAGAAAAAAATATATATATATATTTAGCATTCTTGCATCCTAATTAGGAAATAAACATTTTAGGCCTTGTCAGCATTTTGTAGATAATAAATAAAAAGTGAACTATCAAAATATCAAATGTCACATTTATTTCTCCCTCACAAATGCAAGTGTGTTTTTAAAAACTACATTCACATAAAGGGCCAGCAGAAGACAACGAGCACCACAACAATATGAAACATAAACAGAATACTAAAAAAAAAAAAAATTATTTCCATGACATATCAAATAGGCAATACACATTTCTCAGAATCAGAATCAGAAAGAGCTTTATTGCCAAGTATTCTTGCTCATACAAGGAATTTGTTTTAGTGTCACAGGCTTCCAGCAGAGACAACACACAGACAATAAAAAATAGGATGAGAATAAAAATACACACATACACTGTCCTCCAAACGTTTGGAAACACCCCTGGCAAAGTGTGGTTTTGGATGACATCAGCATAAATCCTTATTTTTTTTGGTGCAAATACAGTACATTAAAGTAACTTGACATTATCATTGAAGACCAGCAATAATAATTTTCATTTTGATTACATAATAATGGCAATATATACATGTCAAAGTCAGACATGCCCCTTTGCCAGCTGTGATGCCTGGTTACTGGTTTAAACTTGGCCCAGGTTTTCAGCTGCTAATGGTGGATATTTTGATGAATCGAAAATTTAATTATTTTCTATGTATAAACTGTTTATGTAATCAAATATGTTTTCATAGTTTGCGTTGTCCCTTATCAGTGCAAAACAATTTTCTTACAATTGAAACACACTTTCAGCATCAGCTCCTCTAACTAAATAGCTTACAAACACACATCACAAATCCATGCTTGTTCTTCTGGTAGCAGATTAATGTTGAGGCACTGAACATGAAACTACCTCTGGCATAATTCACATTGAATCTGGAAGGGAAATAGGACATGTTGTTAGATGTATTAAGAAAGTGTTGGAATTATTAAATGTAGTTGTGAAAACAGTCAACAGGCAGAAATGGCATAGTGAATACCCAGATGCATTGCTCCTCTGTTTGGGCTCTTTCTTTTTCTCCACACACAGAGCAGTACTCCTCTCTTCACACTGCAATCATTTGAATGTAGATAGGATTATAATTCATCTCTCTGTGTCTGACATGGAAATATACTGTTCTTTCAAAGTACTTTATACCTGATGCCAGCAAAATTTCATTGGCCACATTTTTCCTGTAGTGGCACATCATCTCCTTATATTAATGCTGTCAGGAATTTTTGGGAACCCTTCCACCACCGGTTTCGCCATCTAGAAGTACAGCAATGAAAATTAATAGGCACAGTGTCATATGGGAAAAGGTGAAGACAGTGTTTATGTAAACCACTTTCCCCCTCCATTTACCAGCATCACAAAGACACCACAGCTGGAACCATCCTCCTGAAATGAATGTTGGATTGTGCCAGGTTTCCACTTGGTACTCACCAAGTCCTCTCTTCCATACTTGTCAGTGTAAGCATGTAGTCACTAAAATGGAGAAAAGGAAACAAATAAATTATAACTACTAAGTCAATCAAATGTCGCTGAAAAGATCAAACATTTCTATATGGGCATGTCCATGTTTACATGTACTAGCTTAACATTTGCATTTGCAGTCTTTTTACTTACCGCAAACCTCTAGTGTATGTTGTTGATATTTACGAAAGTGATGAGCCCATCATATTGCTCAAAGTTGACCTGTTTATCAGAAATATGCATAATCATGTCTGTGTACTGTACATGTAAAAATTAAGAATCATAAGGAGCTGCTCTCACTTTTCGCAATCTTTGCCATGCCATCTGCTCCCTTGTGCTATTTAAAATGACACCTGTGGTGTAATGGTTTTGCTGGTAGAGATTTGCACCCTTCATATTAAGTACAGCTCTTAAATAGCACTCAATAGTCTACAAATAATACAGCATTTTGAATCAAACGTCAATTTGAATCAAAATACTTGAATATATTGAGGACAGCATTTACAAATACAAATATAATTGTACAATTATGCATTCAGATTTTTGTTTTGATATGTATTCCTCTCCAAATAATCATTCATGTGGCCTCAGTGTTTGGAATTCCTTGGGATGTAACAGGTACTCCAGATTCTGGCTAGGAGACTTATCAACTCTGTAGGTGGCTTCTTCCATAGCATGTCGACCTATAATTACATGCAGTTCATACAGTAAATAATTGTGTACCTTAATATATGCAATAAATAAATAGTTTTCATTTTTGTATAATGATTTCATTACCTCTTCCTCTACATTGAGTACCTTTGCAGGAAGCTGACATGCACCAAAACTTGAACATTTCTTGCTCTGTGTCACATACTTGTGGATCCTTTTTTGGGGGGAACATGTTTTTTTTTTTTTTGTGGAACAGAAAATCATTTGGAATTGGTGGATGGGAAATGTTTGTTCTTCTTCATCCAAGTTTCTTGAGACTGATCAAGGTTCATAGGTGGCTCAGTTGTCATTTGCACTGTGTGTTCATTCGTTCACTGCTGTGTGTGTGCAATTTGGATGGGTTAATTGCAGAACACAAATTCCGAGTATGGGTAACCATACTTGGCCACGTCACGTCACGTCACTTTCACTAAAAATTGAGGGGAGGGGCTGAGAGCCGTGGGAGCCACCAAGCCTCACGTTCATGGTTCTCAGTCCCACCCCATGCATTACAATGATAATTATATATTTAATAATCTTTAATTTAATTCAATAATTTCTCATTAATTCTCAGGACACTGCTCCACTGATCATGTGCTGGTTACCCCACTGCACACCTCAGATCACTTCCTGCTCACTCTTAACCTCAACATGGTTCCTGACACAACACATACCCCTCCGCATGTCATCTTTCGATGTAAACTAGGCTCACATTCACCCTCCAGGCTCTCTGTTTTACTTTCATCTTCGCTTCCTTGCTCTAAACAGTTAGCATCTCTTACTCAAACTGTCAAACACATCTTACCAACAAACATACACTCTTTCACATCCTTCTCTCCACTCTCTGAGTCAGAAGTCTCTAAACTCATCCTTCCTAAATCATCCTACTACTTGTCCACTTGATTCTATTTCATCTCATCATATTTCATCTCATTCACACTGGTGTTTTTCCCTCAGCATTTAGACAGGCTCGTATAACCCCACTACTTAAGAAACCCACTCTTAACCCAACTCTTTTAAAGAACTATTTTCCCTTCTTCCTTTCATAGCAAAAACTCTTGAACGAGTTGTGTTCAACCAAGTCTCTGCCTTTCTCACACAGAACAACCTCCTCGACAGCAACCAGTCTGGTTTCAGAAGTGGACATTAAACCGAGACTGCCTTGCTCTCAGTTGTTGAAGCCCTAAGACTGGCAAGAGCGGTTTCCAAATCTCCATTACTTAACTAGCTGGATCTGTCCACTTCTTTTGATATGGTCAACCACCAGATCCTCCTGTCAACCCTATTGGCAAAGGGCATCTCAGGAACCGCACTCCAGTGGTTTGACAATTACCTCTCAGACAGGTCCTTCAAGGTATCTTGGGGGGGTGAGGTGTCCAAGTCGTAACATCTAGCTGCTGGGGTGCCTCAGGGCTCAGTTCTTGGACCACTTATATTCTCTGTCTACATGGAATCACTGTCTACATTTTGTCATTCAGAAACATGGCTTTTCATATCACTGCTATGCTGATGACACTCAACTCTACCTCTCATTCCATCCTGATGATCTGATGATAGCTGCTTGCATCTCAGCTTGTCTAACAGACATTTCTTGCTGGATGAAGGACCATCACCTTCAACTCAACCTTGCCAAGACAGAACAGCTTGTGGTTCCATCAAACCAACCACTTCATCACAATTTCACCATCCAGTTAGACACATCAACCATCACTCCTTCAAAACAGCCAGAAACCTTGGAGTTGTGATTGATGATCAGCTCACTTTCTCAGACCACATTGCTAAAACTACCCAGTCCTGCAGATTTGCTTTATTCAACATTAGGAAGATCAGGCTCTTTCTTTTGGAACATGCAACACAACTCATTGTTCAGGCTCTTGTTCTGTCCAGGCTGGACAATTGCAATGCTCTCTTGGCAGGTCTTCCAGACAGTTCTATTAAACCTGTACAATTAATCCAGAACATGGCAGCAAGATTAATTTTAATGAGCCAAAAGAACGCATGTCACGTCTCTGTTCATCAATTTGCACTGGCTACCAATAGCTGCTCACATACAATTCAAGACATTGATGTTTGCCTACAAAACCACCACTGGCTCGGCACTCCTTTACCTAAATTCACTACTTCAGACTTACGTACCCTCTAGAAGCTTGCGTTCTGCAAGTGAACGACACATTATTGTGCCATCCCAAAGAGGCACTAAATCACTTTCACGGACTTTTACATTAACTGTTCCCTCCTGGTGGAATGACCTGCCCAACTCAATTTGAGCAGCTGAGTCCTTAGCCATCTTCAAGAATCGGCTAAAAACACATCTCGTCCATCTATATTTGACCCTCTAACTCTAACACACTCTATTACAAATCTATCTATCTATCTATCTATCTATCTATATATATATATATATATATATATATATATATATATATATATATGTATATGTATATAAAAAACACACACCGTGTTATGTGTATTAATTTACAGCGATTATCGTCCATTTGATTGCATAGACACTATTTAAACTAAACTGAGCTAGACAATGACATCTCTGAATTCAGTAATGAAATGCCTTTAACTGAAAATTGAGTATTTAATCTTATCATTATACATTACTGACACTCTGTCCTCCAATTTGATACTGTTAAGTGCTTTGACGCAATCTGTATTGTTAAAAGCGCTATATAAATAAAGGTGATTTGACTTGACATGTACTGCGTTAGGCTAACCACGACTTGTCATAGCACTTGCATTTTATTGTTCTTTTGTTGGTTTTGATTACTTCTATTGTCATCACTTGTAAGTTGCTTTGGATAAAAGTGTTTGCTAAATGATTGAACATAAATATGTGGTTTGTTTATATAAACATTGTGTTCACAATGATCTTTTGTTGTTAATTATCAACAGCATATACTAACATGATAATCAAAAATGTTGTCACTATACATTTACATGTAAATAATCAAACAACATGAAGCACACACAATCTTAAAGTTTTGCTGTCCATCCTGAACCTAACCACAGGTTCTACTCTTCACGACAACGGTAACACTACAAAACCAACATAACAGAAACTTCTGTAAATCCTGAAACTGGGAAGTGGATTTCTAGTTCCCAGCATGCTTTGCATAGGGCTAGATCAGGAGTGTAAATCTGTAAATTAAGTACTGCTTAATGTGTTTTTTAGTAAAGGGAAAGACTTTTTAAAGTTTGTTGTTCAGCTATTTTTGACATTTAAAAGAGTTTTTGTTTATGCCGATTTTTGAGGTTACCATTATTGTGAAGTGTAGGCCTTGTGGTTAGGCTATGGCTACATGAGCTAAAACTGTTGTTTTCAATGACTTGATAATCTTTTTTGGTTTGTTTTAGTTCATTTGCAGGCTGAAAAAGATTGATGTGAGAGCAAGTGTTATGTTGGATGTTTGTTCTTATGAATAAAACTAACATATATCAATTTAAAGCCAATCACATGATTTATATTGTCAGCATTTCTGTTCTTCCCAATTATATAACACTTATGTGCTTATAGTAGCTACTGATAATCTAAGCACAAACTCCACTCTTCACCACAATGGTTAAAAAACATATATATGTTAAATGTTTAAAATAAGTAAACATTAAGTTCCAACAGGTTTCTTCATTTTCATAAAAATGCAGAAAACTCACAACTCTGCAAGGGCACCAGTCTGAACATCAACAGTACTGGGTGGATCTATATGAGTGAATTGTGTTGAGAACATTCACAGAATATGTGAAATGAAACTGATGTGATCTCATTAAATTAGCATGATTTTTACTCATCAGTACAATTAACTAAATTTAAGTTCAAATAAATCAGTTCAACTGTATGGAAATAAGTGTCATAATTTCATTAATGCTTCAGCTGTTCTGATATTTTTGACACAACTCCTCCCGTGGCATCAAGATAGAAAGACACAGGAGACCTACTTTGCAAATGATGCAAGAGAATGCTGATGACATACTCTGTGTACAAATGATCAATGAACAGATTCATACTGAAAAGTTGTATGTAGCCTGGTATTTTGAAGTATTTTGTGGCACATTCCTTGATTACTGTCTGCATTAACTATATTTATATCATGATGTCAGAGTGAATGGAATCCCTTTTCCTCATTTCTGAGCCTATTGCTTTTAACTCTTTTTTTATTCAGACATTGTGTCATATTCCCAGCCAAGAGTTGCTTGTTTGGTGTTGAGTGTGCTGTAAAAATGTTGACTGGGTTCATGCGTTAGGGTCTTTGTTATTTTTCCTCTTTTTAGGTTGGTTACTGGTCTAGCCTTTTTCTCTGAAAGTTTGTGTTGTATATCTCCATTTTGTTGGACTAACATGTTTACATCTTGGCCCAGTGCAGCAGGATTATTTTGGATTGTGAAACAGGGTCATTATGTGTCAACTCAACCAGAGGTCCCCAGTTCAAATTTTGGATTTTGCTAATATTTTTTTCTGAAGAAAGACAGACATGTATAGTGATGAAAGCCAAAATATTAAATGTCATGGATGAATATTTACTAAGTAATCCACTATTTTGTAGAGGGGGTCAAAATGGCCATTTTCACCTGAGATTCAGAGCCAAATTACAGGGGGTAAAAATGGCTTCAGAAAAATGGCAGCATCATAATGTAATTTTTACACAGAGATTGGTAGGCATGTTAGTAAAATATGTTCACTTTAGCAATCTCTTTTGCATTATGTGCCAATGGTGACCATTCAAAACTGGGGAAACAGCACTTTTTAAGTTTTTTTCTCCAAAATTTGCATGCCTGTAACTCAAGAAGTATAAAGATATCTTGATGCCCTTTTACATATTGGGTCTTAAAAAACATTCTGTTTGGCATCTCCATTTTTAAGGCCCTATATAGTTCGGTTCCAGAGATATTGGAATTTTAATATGGTTTCAGATGTAAATTGTTAAAATGTACATATTTTCAGTGGTCAAAAACCAAATGTGAGTCAATTTGCAAAAATATGATTTTCTTTTGGAATCTTCATTTTCAAGGCACTACATTATTCAATCCCAGAGATATTGGGACCTCAATCAGGCTCCATTTTCAGATTGTTGAATATTACATTTCAGCACTTGAAAACCAAATGTTGGTCATGGTCACTTTGTATACAGCTGATACTTAATGTATTTTAAAGCAGAATGTCTGAAGAATAAGTAATGTTGAAACTAGGAAAGTGTCTTGTTTCCCTCTATCAAAATAATTGTATAGGACATACCTGTTTGAGTGTCATAAATATCCCAATATCCCTGTATGGTTTAATCCTACACCTTGGTGCAGCTCCATGCACAAATTGTTGTGTCCTACCCATTTTCACACCAAATGTGGTTTTGTGTTTATCTAGTTATCATTGCTGACAATGCAAATAATAACAGTAACCTAGTGTTTAGGAATGTGCAGTGTGACATGATCAGGATTAATTGTTGACTCTAGATAAAGTATGAACAGTGTGAAATGTACAATAAGATTACACAGGATCCCCTTTAGCACTATAACTATGCTCAAATTATATAACAATAAAAAAGAAAAATAAATTCTAATAATTAATCCAGGTTAGGCAAATCTTGGTTTATTGATGTGAATGCAATGTGTGGTAAAAGCAACCACTTTTCCCTATGAGGTGTGGGATTTGATTCAAACATGTTGAACTCTTTGTTAGCTTCAGAAGCTGTTAAAATGAACAAAATCCCTTCTTCCAAATATCCCTGAAACTGATTCAAATCTTATGAATAGACTACTGAGAGAAAGATAATTTCCCTCAACTCCAATTTCAGTGCATTTTTAACACTCCAACAGGTATGTTCTGTGCATATTGTTTTGATAGAGGAAAACAAGATGCATTCCTAGTATGTCTAGTAACATTACTTATTCTTCAGACATTCCTCTTTAAAAGAAAAGTATCATCGTATTTTTGCAAATTGACCCACATTTGTTGTTGTTTTTTACCACTGGAAATATGTACATTTTAACAATTTACTCTTGGAGCCATATTTAAATTCCAATATCTCTGGAACCGAACCATATAAGGCCTTAAAAATGAAGATGCCAAAAGGAACATTTGTTAAGACCCAATATCTAAAAGGGCATTAAGACATCTTTCTACTTTGAGTTACAGGCTTGCAGACTTTGGAGAAAAAAACTTAATTCACATAATTCAACAAAAATTGCTAAAGTCAACATATTTTACTAACAGACCTACCAATCTCTGTGTAAAAATTACATTATGATGCTGCCATTTTTCTGAAGCCATTTTTACCCCTGTAATTTGGCTCTGAATCTCAGCTGAAAATTGCCATTTTGAAATTTGGTTGATTTGACACGGAATGACCCAATAGTATTTGGCTGCGCAAAAGGGGAATGTGCACACTGCTTTCATTTGTAAATATGGAAGATTTTTTGACATGTTGATATTTAAATGAGAGAGTAAAACATAGATTTTCTTTTTTTTTTATAAAGCGGTCAGACACATGGTCTGTCCAAGGTTGTCTTGATTTTGAGGACCCTTCTTGTGGCCTAATCTTATCTCACATTTTTTTCGACATAGGGTTATTTATTTATTTCACCTCTAAACATCATCTCCAAACATTTAGTCCAGGCTCTCCCTCCTGTACTTTCATGGCCTCAGGTGTATGCTTGAGACACTCTGAGTCAATGTCCGGCTCCTGGTATATAGGTTTTGAGTCAGAGTCTGTCTCTCTTTCCAAAATATCTGTGTTGCTAGACTGAGTACCCACACCTTGACAATTAAGATCCAGCCCTAGATGCCAGATGCCAGATCCCATCAGAAAATAACAGTTTGTCCGGTAACAGAACAACTAGTCAGCAGAGCTGTCGATACCCAAACCCTGTTTACAGCAAGTCTTGTCTGGTACCCAAAAATACCCAAAACGACTGTTAACAGTCTTCTGTCAGTCAAGAATTTGACAGAGGAATGCCAGAGAAGAGCGGAAGCAGGAGACGAAGTGATGATGGTAAAAAGTAGCAGAGTTTATTGGACAATCTTAGTTGCGTTTGTCTCAATGCTCAGACTTTGTCTGATGAGCACAAATTCAACAAGTAGTATTATACCAAACTGATTCACAACAACATCCCATTAACCTTGAGTTTCCATAAACATTCCCTGCTATCTCTTATTCATACAGACAAAACAGTTCATTAAACCCCACAATCCTAAAATTGAACAATAATGGAAATGCATAAGCAAGAAAAATACAAATAAATATTAATTTTTATTATGCTTCTATATTTCATAAGTAAATAAATGAATAAATGTTAAAAGACTTAATGATTTAAATGATAAAAATAATCAAATGATAAATTATATAAATGTGTAATGACTAATGATTATATGAATAAATGAACAGTTTGCATTTGAGGATCCTCAGAACCTTTAGTGCCATACTGGGTTTCCACATCTGTCACTTCTGCAGCTGTTGTAGATCAGTTTAATCAAGTACTAAAATTTCAAACACATTTAGATTCACCCTTCTGTTATGTCATACAGTGCCTTGCGAAAGTATTCAAACCCCTTCATTTTTTTTGTTTTGTCACATTTTATGTTGCAACCTTATGTTAAACTGCTTAAAAAAAAAAAAAAATCCAAATCAATCTACACTCAGCAAAAACAGAACTGTCACAACTTTGTAAATTTATAAAAAATAAAACACTGAAATAAGTACATTGCATAAGTATTCATACCCTTAACTCAGTACTTAGCTGAAGCACCTTTAGAGCCTCAAGTCTTTTTTGTTTGATGCGACAAGCTTTGATCATCATCATCTGGCAATTATCTGCCATTCTCTCACCTGTTCACCTCTTAAGCTCTGTCAGGCTGGATTGGGGCAGATGCACATTTTCAGGTTTCTCCAGAAATATTTGATTGGGTTCAAGCCCAGGCTGTGGTTGGGCCACTCAATGGACATTCACAGAGCTGTCTATAAGCCACTCTTGCTGTGCTTAGGGTCATTGTCCTGTTGGAAGGTGAACCTTCTGCCCAGTCTGAGATTGTGAATGCTCTGGACTGGGTTTTCATTAAGGTTATCTCAATATTTTGCTGCATTGAGCTTTTCTTCTTCTCTGACGAGTCCCTCAGTCCATGCCGCTGAAAAACAGCCCCACAGCATGAGACTGCTACCAGAACACTTTACTTTTGGCATGCTACTCTGCAGGTGATGATCAGAGCTGGTTTCCTTCAAACATGATGCTTGGAATTCAGGTTAATCAGACCAGAGAATCTTGTTTCTCACAGTCTGAGGGTCCTTTAGGTGCTTTTTTGCAAATTCCAAGTGTGTTTTCATGCGTCTTCACTGAGGAGAGGATTGAGTCTGGCCACACTGCCATAAAGCCCAGATCGGTGGGGTGTTGCAGTGATGTTTGTCCTTCTGTAGGTTTCTCCCATCTGCATATGATCATGGAGCTCGACTAGAGTGACTATCAGGTTGTTGATCACCTCTCTAACCAAAGCCCTTCTCCATCAGTTGCTCAGTTTGGCCAGGAGGCCAGTTCTAGGAAGAGTCCTGGTTGTTCCAAATGTCTTCCATTATGGATAATGGAGGCTACACACTTCTGTGAAACTTCAATGCAGCAGAATTTTTTTTCTGAACTCTTCCCCAAATGTGTGATTTGATGCAATCCTGTCTCTGAGCTATACAGGCATTTTTATTTATAGTTTTTTTTTTACTTCAGGGCTTGGTCTTTGCTCTAATATGCATTCTCAGCTGTTAGACCTTTTATTAAGACATGTATGCCTTTCCAAATCATTCCCATTCAATTGAATTTGCCACAGGTTAACTTCACTCAAAGTGTGGTAACATTTAAAAGCAAAATGAATACTCCTAAGCTAAATTTCAACTGTCCCAGATAAGGGTATGAATACACATGCAATGGAATCATTTAAGTTTTTTTATCTTTAATAAATTTGCAAAGATGTTAAAAACCGGTTATTTACTTTGTCGTAATGGTGTATATAGTGTAGATTGATGTGCGGAAAAAAGTAATTTAAAGCAGTTTAACATAAGGCTATAACATAACAAAAAGTGAAAAAAATGAAGGGGTTTGAATTCTTTCACAAGGCACTGTATACACACACACACACACACACATACATATATGGCTGTGGCCAAGTGCAATGGATTCTATTTACACTAAGTGAAAATAGCAGTATATGTTAATGATCAGAGGTGGAAAGTAACGAATTACATTAACTCGCGTTACTGTAATTGAGTAGCTTTTTTGTGTACTTCTACTTAAGTAATTAAAACTAATTACTTTTCTAAGTAATTTTTAAAATCTGTAATTTTACTTTTACTTAAGTATATTTTGTTTGAAGTATTGTACTTCGCTACATTTTAAAACACATTAATTACTGAGTAAAACATAAAAAAATAAATAAAAAAATCGCTCCCTGGAAACTACTGCAGTAATGGGCAGGAGAACAAACTGGCGCTAAAATCAGAAAAAGACAAAGACGGACAAGACAGGCGTTAATGGTGCAAACCCAGCTGAAAACCAAACCCCGTCGTATTCTGCTGAAGTTGAACTCGAAGGAAATGAAGTGAACCCCTGGCCATGTTTATGCACTATTATGCAGTGTAAACTGTTTGCACTCTAGTTTACACTAGTTTGGAGACCAAACTAGCAGCTTATAAATATCGACATCAACCCTTCGCAAGCATGTGGAGGTAAGTATAAATACTTGCATCATTGCATTGGTGGTTAAAATGAAGCTTTGGCAGTTTAGCAAAAGGTTTTGCACAAATTAGCCAAAAAGACAGTGGTGCAAGGGTATGCGATATATCATCTGTGATGATATCGTAATTGTTGTTCTAACGATGTGCAATTTGACATTATCAGTATTTAGCCAAAAACCAAACAAAACACTCCTACAGAGTGCCTTGAAGTCTAGTAGACCAGTGTGCGCGCGCATTTAGACTGCGTTCTTTCACTGCGTGATTCAGTCTGTTAAAATGCATTTAAAATGATCACGGAATATTTATATCATTTCATATAGTAAATCAATATCACACGAAGAGTGCCGTTTTTCTCCAAAAATCAGCATGATTACTTATAGATTTTTCTTCTTCATTACAACAGTTCAATAAACAAGAAGTTAATTAAGAGACTTGCGTTTTAGACGCCATATTGCCTGTTTTAGCTCTATTTCGATAACAAAAATAACCCCAAACACAGCCACAGCACTATTTTGCGTCTCTGAGCAACATGAGGGTGTTTCGTTCCTGAATTAATCAACTGTTTAAATGATTCGGTTCAGTCTCAATGACTCACTTATTAACATTTGAAATTATATATATTTTTTAAAGTAACTGAGTATTCAACATTTTATGTGTTATATATCAAAACATTATTTCTGCATTTGTAACTGCAGGTTAAATGCATTCATGTCCTGCATTAAACTGTGTAAATACATCTAAATGCCACTTCAGATGAAGCTTCTGTGTTTCCTTTGCATTGCAAAGATGAATTTTGCTGATATTGATTTAATTTGCCTGGTAACAGCCCAAATGTCTTATTATTCTAAATAACTGATTCCTTTAATTAAAAACAACTAGTTTGAGATTTATAGGCCTATCCCAGGGGTGTCAAACTCGCTTCCTGGAGGGCCGCAGCCCTAACGAGTTTAGTTCCAACCCTGCTCCAACACACATACCATGTAGTTTTCAAATAAGCCTAAATGATTAGATTAGCTGGATCAGATGTATTTAATTAGGGTTATATCTATACTGTGTAGGGCTGTGGCCCTCCAGGAACTGAGTTTGACACCCACTGTTAACAAGTAATTTTTACTCTGAGTTCATTTTAAATGAGCTACTTTTTACTTTTACTTGAGTAGATTTTTAGACTGGTACTTTTACTTGTACTTAAGTAAAATGTAATTAATGTAATGGTACTTTTACTTGAGTAAAATATTTTCGTACTCTTTCCACCTCTGTTAATGATATGCTATTTACACTATGTTAAAGTAGCAGGATTTTCTGCTATTTATATTACTTATTGCAAATAGTGGCAATTATCTGCACTTCAGTATTGTAGTACATTATAAAACAGTATGCAATAACGTATTGAGTGTAAATTATAATTCTAATTTAAATTATTAAATGGATGCAACCTCACTGGGATAATAAAGCCCTCCCTACACCTACCCTAACCAATACTTTATTTTCAACTTTTTGATTATTTCCTTAGCTTTCCTATGAGCTAAATGCCTTTCAGATGCGATATGAGATTTGAAAAGGGAGAAAAAAAGTTTGGCAAAATGCGGTATCGAACTCGGGTCGATCACGTCAAAAAGCATGCATTTTATGACATACGCCACTGGAGACATACTCTTATATATGTCTTTTATAGTATTGACAATCCCAATCACACCTTGGTGGGCAGATTTAGTGTAAATAGCTTCTGCCAATAAGACGGGATATTTGCACTTAGTGTGAATAGACACTCCGTTATACAATATATATAAAACAAAACTCCCTGTTGAAGAACTTTGCAATACATTTATTTTCATTAGTGTATTTGTGCATACCGAGCTGAATAGGTTTTATAATCAATAGAGAACAAAACTATAGATTTGATATAAATATG
This sequence comes from Onychostoma macrolepis, assembly GCF_012432095.1. Taxonomy (NCBI): domain Eukaryota; kingdom Metazoa; phylum Chordata; class Actinopteri; order Cypriniformes; family Cyprinidae; genus Onychostoma; species Onychostoma macrolepis. Next base: position 6,351,792 of record NC_081155.1, read on the forward strand.
TACTTTTAATAAACACTTTACTAGAAAAAAAAATGCTGTATGAATGCAACAGTAGTTTCCTCTGCTGGACAACAGCTGCCACCTTGTGGGGTATTTTGACTTGAGTACTGTGCTGTTACAACAGTTATGTGTCTGACAAAGCAAATTAATAAATATCCCTTTGTAACATACAAGATCAAGACGGTAAACATTCCTGACACATCACTACAGTTAGAATTAATAACTGAACATGATAATTAGAAAATTACAAAATACTTGAATATTTATAATTGTTTAAAATGTTTTTAAAGTATGTGTTTCAGCTGTTTAAAATGCAAGAGTTTGTCCAAATAAACCTCCTCTATATGACTTTAGTACCATGGACAGTAAATCGTTGCAGGCTGTAGTAATCAAAACATGTTATTTGTAGACGGTCCCTCAGATGAGCGATGACGTCACGACACTCCATAGAGGTAAGCGTGTTCATCAGCGTCTTTAAAACGTCGAGTTCTACAGAAAAATGTGTGCTTTGTGCTCATAGTAGTCGGTAATGATAACTGACCGAAATTAGCCTTTTTTGATGCAGATTAACAAAGTTATTGAACACGGAAGTCCGAATATGCGAATATGAAACCAACTTTACCCAAGTCACATTAATCAGATGATGATGAATTCAGAGGACTCGCTCACAGTCAAGGAGTCACGAAAATGAATCAACTTACGTCCTTCCGACGATAATGAGGCAATATTGAAATCACTCACGGCACAACCTCACTGTTTCTAGTCTCAAACAGTCCCTGGCACACGACGAGTCCAGTCCAGCGAAGTCCCTTGAAGAAACAGGATGCGTCCAGTCCCGAACGAATTCAGCACTCGTAACACAAACTTCTTTGACTTGGGTAAAGTTGGTTTTATATTCGCACATTCACAATATTCACGACATTTCCGCGTTCAATAACTTTCTAATTATATGTGCAAAAAATGTTTCTTTTGCAAATTCTAATCGGAGACATCATTGTCAACCTACTACCTTTTTTTCACCATCGAACAAAATGGCCAAGTATTGTTTTAATGGCATATTTACTTGCGAATGTCCGCTGAATGTCCAATGTAGTGCGGTTAACAAAGCAATTGAATGCAATAGTCCGAATGTGCGAATATCAAACCAACTTTACCCAAGTACTTCTTTGATGCAATCACTTCTCACGAAGGCAAATGTCTATGGCTGCTTAGGCCGAATGTCTCACTTGGGTAAAGTTGGTTTTATATTCGCACAGTCACAATATTCACACATTTCCGCGTTCAATAACTTTCTAATTATATGTGCAGTAAAGTTATTTTTTGCAGATTTTAATCAGCAATATCATTGTCAACCTACATTTATTTCACAATCAATCAAAATGGCCAAGTATTGTTTTAATGTCATACTTGCGAATGTCCGCTGAATGTCCAATGTAGTGTGATTAACAAAGCAATAAGCAATAGTACGAATGTGCGAATATAAAACCAACTTTACCCAAGTGAATATTCGCGATTATCTGAGTCACCCTGTGTGTGCTGATAGCTAGAGACAGACAACAAGGAATAAGAAAAATACTTTAAGCAAACAAACCAAAAATAAACAAGGGTTGTTCCCTTTCACTTTGGGCCTTATATTACTGAAAATATACACGGTCTCCAAACTGACAACATTCAGATTTGCACGCACCCCGAACACACATGCAGCCTAGGCTCGCCACGTGCGATGCTCCTCATCCCTTCTTCCTCATTAAGTGATTCACGTTATGATGCAACCTCAAGCTCAACAGTCATTGGCTTGCAATAGTACACCTGTATTGAACACTCTTTCTCATTGGATATAAACAAGCATATAGTTGTTGCATCATATTTCAAAATAAAATAAAAATAAAATACATTTTAATAATTTGTATTATTTCTGACACAAAGCATGTTAAACAAGGTATATTTTTAGGAGTCCCTACATATTTATTTACATTTTTCAACACACTTATATCAAAAAGCAGAACTGTACATATTTATAACCAATGTGTAACCAACATACAAAACCATCTGCATATTTGTTTTTAAACCTTATAGTTACTGATACATGATTAAAATGATTAGGAAATAATGATCTTACCGGTTTCACTAATGTTAATGAATACTGACAATACTAGGAATGATCAGGGTGAGACCAGTATAGTCATTTTCACACTAAGAAAAACACGTGATTAACACATTTTAAAAATGAAGATATGACACTTAGCAGAAACAAGGCAAAAGGACATCATCACTGATGCAGCATTAGACACACATTTATCATGTGAGACCTTCTAAGCTATTTACTCTGACCACCGAAGAGGTGAGAAAACCAAATGTGTTTCAAACTCCCAGCAGCATCTCTCCAGTATTGTTGACTGTGTGATCATGTGACTCTGAAAGAGAGACGGACAGACGAGTGCTGACGTCATAGACTTGTTGCTCTGACATTTGCAGGAAGGCCATCTATTCATAGCAAGTGACATTTATTTGATTGGCTGAAGCACACAATCCAGGAAGTACGAGATTTTGAAGCACCAAAAACAGTACTGCCAACTCTCACGCTTTCGCCGTGTGACACACGGTTTTGCCTGTTTTCACATGCACTCACGCCACACATCCATTTACCTACCTGGTCTCGTTGCGATTAATAAAGCGTAATTTTCGCACAATTACTTGAAGAATATCATGCTATGACTTCAAAACAATATTAATATGCTGGGAGATTTGAAAACTAATGCTTTTGAACATTAGCATCGCACACATCCAGCTTCATATCTATGGGTTTTCAAAGATGACAAGTTTGTTCGGTAGCTCACGGAGTACAGAAACGGACTTAGGAGACGAGAAGCACCGATTTGAATCCCGTGTAACTACGGTTTGACAAAGCAGTTAAAATCTGCGTAACAGGAAGTTCAAATGGCACAGTTGCATTGGATAATACGTTTTTATATCAGTTTTGCATTTGTTAACACTATCGGGTAGGTTTAGGGCTGAATTTGGTGTAGGGCATATTGCATTAAAGGGGTCATATAATGGTACATGCACTTTTACAAGTTGATTGTACTGAAATGTGTGTTAGCAGTGCCTGTACACAACCATCATAAAATGATAAAAATCCATCCAGTGTTTTTTTTTTAATCTCCTTATTTGTTTTACCCTGTCTCAAATCAAGCCGTTCGACCGTGTGGCGCCACACGGTCGGACGCCTCCCACGATGGTTGATTGACAGCAGTGTTTCAACACAGACCGCCCTTGCTCGTGAGCGAGCTGTCAATCATAGTCCGCGTCCTTGTTGATATACGCTGGAGCTGTCTATGAGCAGAATGGCGTCTAGCGATTGTGGTGTTCTGTTCTCGGGTGCAATAATGAACACAGCAGTCATTTTGATGTTCCTAAGTCCGAACCGCTGAAGACACAGTGGCTGAGTTTTGCTTTTGAAGGAATATTCCCCACGAGCAACGTCAATGTTTTCATGTTTGCGCGAATCATTTTCACCAGACTGCTTTATAAATGAAGGCCAGTATAAAGCTGGTTTTGCTAAGAAGCTGCTCCTGAAAAAGAATCGGTACCAACTATTCGTGTTCCTGCTGAATCTCCAGAAGAAGTGAGTGTAACGTTTAATTAACCTTTATATTAATCTTTGCAAATCGCTAGCACGCTTCACGATGTATGTGGCTAATGTTTACATTCAGGGTACATGCATGTTTTCTATTCTGACGTTCTCAATATGAAAAATTCCTGCCGTGACCTCGTATCAGTGTTTCCGCCCTGAGAGTTGTACCTAACACTGCATAGATAACGTTACGCATCACTGACAAGCCTACATTTACCGAATTTATTTTTCATGACCATTAGCTGTAACATCAATCTGTCAATGAACTAACGTATCAGTAAACACATAGCGTTCGTATCTCACTACTCTACCTGACAGTACACACAAAAATAGATAAAAGTGACATTACGTTAACCAACCATTCAGAAACGTCCCGTTCGAGCCTTAATTGTCGAACTTCTTGGGCCGTCATCCTGTTCCGGTCCGACTCGGTTCGAATTGATACGGTTGCACAGTATCCTCAGAGACTCCGCTGCCATTCTTCAAAATATACCCTCAACTGTTGTCAAGGCAACACTCCACGTGTGTTAGGTCAAAACGCCCCACAGAACAGAGGCGGGCGAGCAAAGCTCATTAGCATTTAAAAACACACGCACTAAAACCGTGTGCTGAAAACAGAGCTGTTTTTGAGCAGGTAAAATGAGTGTTTTCTTACAATACTAATGAGAATTTTTAATTAAAGTATATTACAAACTTTCAATTTAGACCCTAAAGAATCATATTAGCTTGTACAAAAATGGCATTATATGACCCCTTTAACCTTTAGCAACAGTCCCCGGATATTTGAATTCTGAACTGCCACAATACGTATCTGAAGCAACGTAATAAAAAAACAGCAATACGTACCAATATCTACGTAATAAAAACGTGCCAGGGTTCACATATTGAACATGTGTTTTAGCGCCACTCAGTGGACATTTCTATTTGAAACTGCGGCGAAACGTGCAGCAAGGTACGTAAAACGGTGTCGCAGAAAAAGTGTGCAGAGGTACGTATTTTTATGAGACCAGGTTGCCAATTACTCACACAAAAAAATAAAAAAAATAAACATCTTGGGCCAAGACTCCTTCGTTCCTTTTCAAACTCCCTGACGGTAGACGGCGGAGATGGCGTCTATGGCTGGCTGCACCCTGAAGTTAGCGACAGAAGAAGAGATACCCCGAAAGACAACGAGAGAAACTACCACCTCGAGAAGTCTGATGATGAATGAGGTGAGACTAGGTATGTAACAATGAAATGTCGTCCAATTGAGTACTCACTCTCTTAAACTTTAAATCTTGAAATAAATTATTTGTTTGTGTTTGTGCGTGTGTCTGTGAACATGATTTAGTGTGGTGAATGTAAACTCAGTTGTCATAACAAGCAGCAGGAGAGCACCTTTTTAACTTTGTGGTATACTGCATGCTCAAAACATCAGCTCATAGCATTGTTCATTTACTCGCATGTGTAACCCTTATTACGAGGTAGTAATAATGTACATAGGTTTAATAGTCTAAAGTAGTCGTAGAGGTTATCATAAATACGATTTGGATATAAATACGACCAGAATCAGAAGATGCTAAATTGTCAAGAGCCTGAGAATTGAATATCAATAAAAAAATACCACACCAGAATGACAGTTTAGACAACCTGTATTAAATTCACAGGGTGGAACATACATACAAGAAAAAAAACACATTTATGAAAAAAAAAAATACCAAACTAAAATAATAAAGTGCGCACGTAAACAAAACAAAAACCCTCTCTTTTCAGTATCTTTGAGCTCAGTTCATCCTCGGTTCGACTTGCCTTGGTCGACAAGAGTTCAGTTTCACCGTTGGGGCCCTTTTTTAACTTGTGATAGTGTTTGTCCTACCACCATGAAGATGAAGAAGATGATCCTGGCAATCCGCCTAAAGTCAGAGTAACAAACACGGTTGGCTCGCCACCCAGCCACCCGGACTGGGAATCTATGAATCTCTGGGAGAACGTCTGGAACGTGTGGATCTGTATCACTCGGTGGAAAGGATCTCTGCACGATGTTTCCAACTCTTTACCAAAACCTGACCTATAAATAAGGCCAAATAATTTCTTTCAATTACCATTCAGTGAATAAATGGACTGCTACAGGCTTCTACAAAATAAAGTTAGATAATATTCCAGTACACCTATAATGCAATATAAAAATCTTTCTCTCGTTGTACAACAGCTCTTATGTTTCTTCTCAGGTATCAAAATTATATGAATTTCTCTCTAGTATCAAAAGTGCATTTACATAAATAGCATCCTTCATGAAGACACATTTCAAATTCAGGTTTTATGAAACCTTACGGTAGTAACATTAACAGTATGAAGAATAAAACTGCATAAATTGCATGTAAACATTAATCAAATTGTATCACTTTAAATTAGAGGCATTAAGGCGTTAGTGTGCTTATTTATCCCCCTCTGCACCGGTAACAGTGGAAAGAATGCACTAAAAATATTACCTCTTTAAACTTCAGTGACCACAATTAAATCCACAATTCTTAACATCATTATTTAACAAACTAACTATTTAGCAACAGTATGAAAAGTTAACATTTCTTTTTATAAGCCACAAACGAAATAACTTGATGGTTTCAAAGACATTAACCAGTATTTCGCTAGCCCATTGTGGCTAATTACCTTATTAACATATGCACACAGCAGGCTTTACACCTTTAGCTTTACACAATGAGCACCTTTGCATTGATGCACCCATTAACACAGATTAACATAGATGCTAACGAACTCCTAAACTCAGCAGACTAGGTTAAATACAAAAATAGGCAGCAAAAGCCTGGCCTGTTTAGCATGAATATTAGCGAACTCAGATGCCTAGATAAACAACTCACCATTTTAACGGAATTCACTGCCTTTAACTCCGTGACAACAGTGGATTCAGGCACAGCTTTCGTTTATACTCTATATTACAATAAGGTATAGTCAGTATAATCCATAATGATTACAGAACTTGTTTAATTCACTTCATATTGTTTTGTCCATCTTACCAAGCAGATAACGCAGCCTCCTATGCTCAAGTGCAAGCGCCAAAAGAACGTGCAGTGACGCGAAACTAGAGGCGTAACTGTAACGGAGCCTAGCTGGCAGCTGATTGGTCAGCTCAGTGCCTCATAGAATTCACCCATTGGCTCACTTACAAGTCCATCAAAGATACAAAATTAAAGTTAACCCTTCCGTGACTGGGTTAGACAGCTAAATAGAGCTTGGCAACCGACGTCACTGCGCAGTGCATTCTGGGACGTAAACAAGAGGGCGCCGCCATATTGTGAGGCCACATCGGGCGAGACTTAAAACAACCACACGAAAAACAATGTTGAAAAGTCGATTAAAAGAACAAAATGTACTATACAGAGACAAACTTCTAACGGACGCAAGAAAACGGTATCTGGAAAAGATGGCCAACCACCCGCACCTATATTTTTGCCTGATTTTGATTTAGATAACCGCACCCGATCGTCACATTCAGGGTTCATATACGGTCATGAAAAACCTGGAAAAGTCATGGAATTTTAAAACAGCAATTTCCAGGCCTGTAAACTTTTGGAAAAATAAATAAAGCCAGAAAGTTTTGGAAAAGTCATGTTTCACAATTCTATGTACAGTAGAATTATGCTTAATCAGGTCCTGAATTTCGGTGTGGGATATTGCGCATATATTCCCGCAGCTTTCGACTTTAAAATGAGGGAAATTCCTGCAAAACATTTATTCAATATAGCGTGTAGGTTAGATGAGTAAATAAATTCACACAACCAGTCATTTGAACACAGCGTGAGTGATTCAGCTGCACCGCGTCTTCTCTTCACATCGGCGCATCTAGTGCTGCTGCACGCTGCGATACAAGACTTTAGCTCGCGTTTCGGTACAGTTGACAGAATTGTAAATTGCCTAATCGGTCATTGTTGCATCGTCACAGAAATGTATTATTTGCACGTCTTTTTAAGTCTTTCGGTACTCGTGCGCTCCAGAGGCGCTTTTCTGTGCGCTGCAGTTGCATCCAAAGCGCGCGCTGCGAACAAACAAACAAACACAGCTTGTTACGCTTAAGTGGCAAAATACACACAAAATAATGTCAAAATGGTCGTCCTGGCGAGTATCCTCATAAGCATTGTTAGTTTTGTCTTAAGTTGCGAAAGAAAACGCATATGTATAAGTATTGGATCCGTGAAACAGGTCTTGTGACAGAAGCCTAATAAAGTGTGCCGTCTGTCATTAATGTTAATCAAACAACAAAAGACAGAAGAAATCCCTCACTGCTCTTGACTAAATAATGTTTTGTTGAATAACTTTAATATGTTGATTTACACTTTATTCAATTTCTGTATCCTATTTAAAACAGGTTCATATTACAACTTGCTCTGCGCGTCGCAACAAGTGGCCTCACAAAATGGCGATTTTTCCCATCAGCCACCGCGGCGCTAGAGCAGTGACGTCACGCCCCCATCCCCTATAGGGTTTCTCATTATTAAACCTGGCTACACTCTCCCCCTTTGAACTCATGTACGTCCCTGTACATGGCAATGGTTGAACTGTTTGTATCTCAGGGTACAGGACAGAAGGATAGTAGTTTTCACCCTCACTTAAAATGTCAGCCACAGCTGTGGTTAACCCCTGAAAGAATGATTTAACAACTGTGACAAAAGGGTTTCCAAGTTCAGTATAGTCAAGTCTCTTTGACGGCTGATGGTTTCTCTCTGATCTCCTGACTGTTGTATCCTTTATTTCCTCTTCTGGTTCTTTACTTCCATTGCGACTCATCTCCTTTTCACTCGCTAACATGTCAGAGAACACTGGAAGCTGCTCAATTTGGATCCCATCATCAGGTAAGTTTTGTTCCTCCACAGGGTTTTTACTAGCCGGTAAGTTACTTTCGGTCATAACAATTTCATCAACTTGTTCATCAAGCATGACTCTTTCGGTAAGTAGGTCCTCAGTGTCGTAGTGGTGACAGTTAGGATCATTAAGTGTGAGGGGACTGTCTGAGGCACCATTGGACATATCAGGTGGCTTGTTAATTTCAGGAGCGTAATCAACATTTTGAGCATTTACAGGACTCTCAACAGGACAATTGCTTGGAGGTTCAGTATGCTGTTTATCCTGCACAGTAGACATAGTTGGATCAGGCTGCACTAGACTGTCATGGACTGTGGGAAACTGAGCATTTGGGGGTTCTCTGAAATAGTAAACAGGAATGATTTCATCTTCATCGTTTGAGAAATGATTCTCATCCACAATAGGATTTGCACGGGTTGCTGGCCTGCGCCTTGTGGGCTGCTGGTCAGGCACCTTGTTGACCTCTGTAGGCAAGTAACCACATGGAAGGAGTAAGTCCCTATGCAGTGTTCTCAAAGGACCATCCTGATTTTCAGGTTTGACTGTATAGACGGGCAGGGTACCTGCTCTCCTCACCACCACGTGGACAATTGACTCCCACTTGTCTGAAATCTTATGTTTTCCTCGAATGCGAACGTTTCTGACCAATACTCTGTCTCCAGCTTCCAAGTCCGAAGCAGTCACACGCCTGTCATACCTCATTTTGTTCTTGTGTGCTATCTTTGCAGCATTTTCAATTGCTATCTTGTAGCTGTCTTCAAGTCGTGACTTAAGGTTTTGCACATACTCTGCATGTGATGTTTGCTGACCCCCTTGCACCGTCCACCTCCAAAACCCCCTCTATTCTTCCCTATTCTGTTGCTTGAACTTTATCATCTTCATCTTCAGTCTTTGCACACACACAGCTATTCACTTCTGCACTTTGTTTTTCAGTAAATATTTATTTATTTTTTCTTCATTCATTCATTCTTCATTTTTATTTATTCATTGATGTAAAATTCTGTACTTTTCAGTAATACAGGTATAAACTGATAAGATAGCTCTGCCTTAGCATTTCAGTCTTGTTTCATTTATTATGTTTTTTTTTTGTACGTTTTAAAATGTTCTCGAGTGTGTTTGTAGTAATACAAATATATTATGAACATAATTGTATTTCAAGCGCATTTTTAATACATTTGAATGAATGAATGAATGAAGCATTTATATAGCGCTTTTTTGTGTATTGCTATACACCCAAAGCACTTTACAATCATGGGGGGGGGGGGTCTCCTTAACCACCACCAGTGTGCAGCATCCACTTGGATGATGCGACGGCAGCCACAGAACAACGGCGCCAGTGCGCTCACCACACACCAGCTACAGGTGGAGAGGAGAGAGAGAGATAGAGCCAATCAAGTGGATGGGGATTATTAGGAGGCCATGATTGACAAGGGCCAGAGGAGGCAATTTGGCCTGGACACCGGGGTTACACCCCTACTCTTTACGATGAGTGTCATGGGATTTTTAATGACCACAGAGAGTCAGGACCTCAGTTTAACGTCTCATCCGAAAGACGGTGCTTTTTTTTTTACAGTATAGTGTCCCTGTCACTATACTGGGGCGTTAGGACCCACACAGACTGCAGGGTGAGCACCCCCTGCTGGCCTCACTAACACCTCTACCAACAGCTACCTAGTTTTCCCAGGAGGTCTCCCATCCAGGTACTGACCAGGCTCAGCCCTGCTTAGCTTCCATGGGCAACCGGTCTTGGGCTGCAGGGTGATATGGCTGTGGTAATAATAGCATTTAATAGTATGTTTTTTTTTTCACCAAGGTATATGCTTCTGTACGTTTTTTAATGCACTTTATGAATATGTGTAATGTACACAACAATATATAATGCATTAAAGTTTTCTAGATATCAAAGTGTGTACGTGTGTATATGCTGAAAAAAGCAGCTTTATAATATACTAGTAGTGTAATGCTAATGCATTTCTGATGAGCTGAAATACAATTGAAATGTACTTGAAGTCCATTAAAACGATGCTTCAAATATACTCATACTTTTAATACTTTATGAACTACAGTTAATTTTAAATGTATTTTAAGAAATACACTTAAATTGCACTAAATATACTTAAACTTAAAGTGGTTCCATTTTAACACAATTTCAATATATTAAAAATAGATTAAAATCAAACTTAAACATATCTTGAAATACACTTAATATACTTCACTTTGTTTCAAAATAATACATTTAATATGCACTTAATATAGTATAGTTTAAATATATTAAGTGTGTCTGAAAAAGCACAATTTAAATATATTTATTTTTCACCTGGGATATTTCAGACTTAGTGGAGTAATACTAATAATATAGTAATAGTAAATGTGTAAAGTCGCATAAGCTCATTCTAACTTAATGTCTTCATTAATCAAAATCATTATTATGGATTATATGGCTAGGACCTGCAGTTCCTAAAAGTAATTAAATTTACTACTAAACTTTAAACAGTTAGTTAGCAGGTGCATAGGATAACGTTACGTTCCACTTTAAAGCACACAATATTTTTACACTTTTGTGAATAATTACCTGTCAGGGTCTTTTTTACTTTACTTAAGGTTTTTGCAGTGGATTGCCCAACATTGCGTTCTTTTATTCTACTTTGACTTCACTTTTGTTGTTATTCTGTTTATTTCTGTGTATCTGTACTGTTGTCCAGTTGGAATTTTGACTCTAAAATGGCGGCCGCGCTACCAAAGTAAGGATCAGAGTTTCACCTCTTGGGCTTCTATACTCTTTGATATGGGGCGGGGAGAACCATCTCATTTGCATTTAAAGACACACACACACACACACACACAAAACAGCTCATTTTCACTCAGACCCCAAAAAGGGCATTTTCAACATGTTATAAAGATCTGTGGGGTATTTTGAGCTGGAACTTATATATTACATCTTGTGAAAAGGGGCATAATAGGTGCCCTTTAAGTGTGTATGAGAAACTTTTGGAAAACACTTTAAACGCTAGTGTGTACAGAGAGAATTTTTAAATGAAAACACCATTTTCAAATGTATCTGGATTAATGTAGACAGCCTATGTATTCAAATCTGCACTTACCCACTACACTACTCTGTACAACACTCAAATGACCACATCACCTCGTGCTTAACTGTAAGGCTTACAGCATTCGCAGTCAGCAGTTCATTTTTCAACAGGTATAGCATATGCACAATACTTGACAGTTCTCAACACAGAATCACACATGGCTTTAAAAAAATATTAATATACACATAAATGCTTGCTTACCTTATCTAATTGTCCAAAACACCCCACAGCAAAGCCATGTCCCAAATCTTCTCCTCCTTCCTCTCTCATTTTTTACTACATATGTCTCTGGCAGGTCTATTTCCTTTGGCCACCCATGACCTTACATAAAGCACTAGACTTAATTTGGACAGGGGATCTAACAAGATTGAATCTGACATTATCGGGGATGTCTCTGTACTCTCTGTGGGCCCGAATGGCTCCAGGCTATTCGACTTCAGGTTCTTCATACGTTGCACCAGTGTTCTCAGGCCGGTATGTAAAGCACCTTCAATTCCTAGATAAACTTGTTCTATCCAGTTTTATCTCCCTTGTGATAACACATGGTCCTCCAAGTTCTTAGCTAAACTTAGGAAAAACTGCCTCTGGTAAAGCGTTGTCACTGGGGTTTCCTCCGTTCAGTGTTATCCTCAATTTCCCTCCGGCCAAATTCAGTGTAGCACCTGGACACTCCAACATCCTCAAAATACCCTGATTTGTCCACAAATTGTGGGAAGAAATTATGCTGATTTCTCTTTTTTGAACTTGAGTGACAGTTTGTGCAATGCATCTAGGTTGTTTACAAATGCATGGGAAGCTACATGCTTAGCAAGTCTGTTGTATGTTTGTTTTGTGATGCCATGTGTGAACACAGTCAAAACCTATAGAGGTCCTGGATCCTGTTCCTGCAGGATCTGGCACAATTAAGCCCTGGTTGTAATGTAAGTGGAATGTTTTCCGACTGTTATCAAAGTCCATTTCTCACTCATTGTCAAAACCTTCAGAGCAGCTTTTCAAACATATTTTATGAGCTAATAAAACAATTAAATACGATAATTATGCCTCTACCTGTTTGAACATCTTGGTTGGTTCCCACCTGATTTTATTTTTATTAATTTTTTTGGTGTGCAATTAGTTTCCTCAAGCAAGTAGTAAAGTTTCAAAATGATTCCACTAATCTCATAACAGATCATCACTTTTTTCAAACATTTTATTTTTCACAATAGAAAATAAGTTTTCATCTAAACATTTCATTCATAGCCTTTCTTAATGCTATTACTACAAAAATTTTAATTTACCTATTTTCTCGTTCAGGTTAATACGTTTGTCTATCCAGCTGATCTTAATGGTTAACCAGATAAATGATAATCAATAAATGATAAATTAAATGATTAATAATATATCTATACATTTTCAAATCTATACAATTTCTACATTCTACTGTATATAATTTCTATATAGGTTATGTAGAAAATTTATGGTTTGCATTTTCTAAAATGGATTTTTATAAGCAATTTATATAATATTGTACAGAAGATTATACAAAACCTTAAAAAAATCAGTCTTCATGTATTTTTATGTATTTCAGCTTGTGATTTTTAAGAAGTAAGGGAGAAGTAAGGGTAATTTTTTTTAGGATTCATTACCTTAGCAATGTCTCAGAGAACCTGACACTCCAGTGGCACTGGAGACTAAATGGTTCCTGATGGTTTCACACCTAATTCTTCACATTAATTCTTAATTATGTTGGAGTTAGTATGCGTCTATTCTTCTCCACTTTTTTTTATTTTTTTTTTTGGCGACACTGCTGACCCAATGAGCATATTACTGCCAAGTGGTCATGCCTTAAGTTTGCTATTTCTAGTATTGCATTACCCAGTCAACAATTGTGTAAAAGTGTAACCTCACAGCGCCCTCACTGTGAGCTCATACTATGGTCACAATGTAAGGTCAAAGTGCACTCACTGCACAGAGACTAGATACCCAGCATGCATTGCAGCATGAAGCTTTTGATTGTCACCATTGTTGAGATTCATACACCGATTATTGATGTCTCTCTTTGTTTTTAAGTGACACCATAGTTCAAAATGTTTGTGACTTATGCTTTTTAAAATCATTCATACATTACACAGTTTGAACCTATACTGTATAATCAAAAAGCTGTTATAATTAAGACGTTCAGATTAATAACACTTCACGAAGACTGCATAGTGAATCTAGATGATGATTTTGTTGTTATTATCAACAACAACAAACCAATATCACTTGGTTGCAGTGTCTTTTTGGTGTTACTTACCATAACAAATGTGCTTTACAAACACAGTTACAGCAGCCCAAAAAAAAAAAATGTTATAAAGTCACGGGTCAAGAGCCCAACTAAAGCAAACACTAATCACTTTGATGGTAACATCAAACAAAACAATAAAACATCTAATTCTCAATAAGCACTTTTGTAGATATCAGAAATAAAGTCAGTCTGGTTAGTAATGAGTGGAGCTGGTGATGCTGTTTGTGGAGTTGTTTAATCATTCTCTGCTGAGATTATGAGAGATTTAATGTATTATTTTGTTTCAGTTGATTTCATCGAAGGCTGTGTCTGGAAGTCAGTTGTATGTTTGGAGAAGGTTCTTATAACAGAAATCTGTTAGCTGGGCATGCACTCATGAGCTCATCATGTGAGAGCACTGTGATATCTCGGTGATAGTGTTGAGAAACAGGAAGTAGAATGTCCCCCAGCGACTGATATTTGAACTGCCTCCTCTCAACCTGCTCAACATTTTGAATTCACAATGAGCTCATATGCAGGTGCTGGTCATATAATTAGAATATCATCAAAAAGTTTATTTATTTCACTAATTCCATTCAAAAAGTGAAACTTGTATATTATAATCATTCATTACACATAGACTGATATATTTCAAACGTTTATTTCTTTTAATTTTGATGATTAGAGCTTACAGCTCATGAAAGTCAAAAATCAGTATCTCAAAATATTAGAATATTTACATTTGAGTTTGAATAAATGACCATCCCTATAGTATAAATTCTGAGTATCTCTTGTTCTTTGAAACCACAATAATGGGGAAGACTGCTGACTTGGCAATGATCCCAAAGACGAACATTGACCAGCACCTGTACTGTATTACTCACACTGTGAGGATCACCGTATGAGAATGGTGTGATGTCACTGTGATCATCGCGTGATCTCACGTGTTGACTGGGTAGCCTTCTCGTGGGCATTTGCAGTAATAATTTTTTACTTTTCAGTGTGAGTTAAAAAAATTTTTTTTTTTAATTTATAAAAAAAATAACCCTGCTTAATAATTATGCACACCTGAATATAAGGAGTTTTTCACTTCCAGCCCTTGTTAACAATAATATAACTTATAAATCATTATATGTAAAATTAATAGTTGTGATTAAGATTGGTGTGGTTTGGAACTGGTAAACATATATATATACAGTGAGGAAAATAAGTATTTGAACACCCTGCTATTTTGCAAGTTCTCCCACTTAGAAATCATGGAGGGGTCTGAAATTGTCATCGTAGGTGCATGTCCATTGTGAGAGACATAATCTAAAAAAAAAAATCCAGAAATCACAATGTATGATTTTTTAACTATTTATTTGTATGATACAGCTGCAAATAAGTATTTGAACACCTGTCTATCAGCTAGAATTCTGACCCTCAAAGACCTGTTAGTCTGCCTTTAAAATGTCCACCTCCACTCCATTTATTATCCTAAATTAGATGCACCTGTTTGAGGTCGTTAGCTGCATAAAGACACCTGTCCACCCCATACAATCAGTAAGAATCCAACTACTAACATGGCCAAGACCAAAGAGCTGTCCAAAGACACTAGAGACAAAATTGTACACCTCCACAAGGCTGGAAAGGGCTACGGGAAATTGCCAAGCAGCTTGGTGAAAAAGGTCCACTGTTGGAGCAATCATTAGAAAATGGAAGAAGCTAAACATGACTGTCAATCTCCCTCGGACTGGGGCTCCATGCAAGATCTCACCTCGTGGGGTCTCAATGATCCTAAGAAAGGTGAGAAATCAGCCCAGAACTACACGGGAGGAGCTGGTCAATGACCTGAAAAGAGTTGGGACCACTGTTTCCAAGGTTACTGTTGGTAATACACTAAGACGTCATGGTTTGAAATCATGCATGGCACGGAAGGTTCCCCTGCTTAAACCAGCACATGTCCAGGCCCGACTTAAGTTTGCCAATGACCATTTGGATGATCCAGAGGAGTCATGGGAGAAAGTCATGTGGTCAGATGAGACCAAAATAGAACTTTTGGTCATAATTCCACTAAACGTGTTTGGAGGAAGAAGAATGATGAGTACCATCCCAAGAACACCATCCCTACTGTGAAGCATGGGGTGGTAGCATCATGCTTTGGGGTGTTTTTCTGCACATGGGACAGGGCGACTGCACTGTATTAAGGAGAGGATGACCGGGGCCATGTATTGCGAGATTTTGTCGAACAACCTCCTTCCCTCAGTTAGAGCATTGAAGATGGGTCGAGGCTGGGTCTTCCAACATGACAATGACCAAGCACACAGCCAGGATAACCAAGGAGTGGCTCTGTAAGAAGCATATCAAGGTTCTGGCGTGGCCGAGCCAGTCTCCAGACCTAAACCCAATAGAGAATCTTTGGAGGAGCTCAAACTCCGTGTTTCTCAGCGACAGGCCAGAAACCTGACTGATCTAGAGAAGATCGGTGTGGAGGTGGGCCAAAATCCCTCCTGCAGTGTGTGCAAACCTGGTGAAAAACTACAGGAAACGTTTGACCTCTGTAATTGCAAACAAAGGCTACTGTACTAAATATTAACATTGATTTTCTCAGGTGTTCAAATACTTATTTGCAGCTGTATCATACAAATAAATAGTTAAAAAATCATACATTGTGATTTCTGGATTTTTTTTTTTAGATTATGTCTCTCACAGTGGACATGCACCTACGATGACAATTTCAGACCCCTCCATGATTTCTAAGTGGGAAAACTTGCAAAATAGCAGGGTGTTCAAATACTTATTTTCCTCACTGTATATATATATATATATATATATACACATATGTGTGTATGATCAGCAAATTGACCTGGATGATAATAATGCACACACTATATATAGGCCATTCTACAGAATTGGTCCAAAGTCAGAGTTGGAAACATCTTGAACCAAATGTGTCTTTTTCCAAAAAAAAAAAAAAAAAATGTATGCAAATTGTATAATATTCAAGGTACACATTTCTAGTAATTGTGCAGTTACATCTCATATTGTATTTTCAGAAAGTTTTGGAATATGTCATTTTTTTTTTTTTTTTTCACTACCGAAACACAGCACTAATAATTTAATTAGAAGAGTTATATTGACCTATGAAGATTTTGCTTACATCTTCATTGTAAATATATAATTTTCTATTTTACTGAAAAATTTTCAGAGGTAAATCAAAAATAACTAATTTTTTAACAATATGTCAAGTGTAATTTATGAGATTTATTGTTTTTGAATCCGATTTTTCTTTGTAAAAGGCAAAAAGTTGATCATACTGATTTTAAAGTTCATTAGTTTGAATATACACAGTACCAAAAACTGATCATAATCATAACATTTTATTTGATAATTCAGTTTACTTCATTTCTGACAAAACATCTCATGTTTTGGTAGTGACTGCACATTTTCGGTAGCGACAGTAATGCTTTGGTATCGACCACATCACATTAAAAAAAAATTAACTCATATACTAAAACACTACTAAAACATAATAAAATAGAAAATAGGGGTGTAGTTAAAATCGGTATCGGCCAATGGACTATAACATACAATGTTTCGGTAATGACATGAAAAATGTGGGAAAGGTTTTTTTTTTTTTTTAATGCAAAATTTCAGAATTTACAAAGAAAATATAAAGTAGCTATTTTTTTTTAACTTCACTTTTTAAAAGAATGAGGAAAACCATGATTTCCGTAAGGGTAGGTATATGAGTAAGGTTAGTGTGGGGGACAGTGCGTGTGTGTAGCTATACCTAAACATATTTTGGGGACAAGTTGGTACCCAGAAGTGAGCGAACCTGACAAAAATGACCAAACAGTGCCCTTTGAGAATGTCCTCATTTGTAATACTGTGCGTTTTGCAATTTGTGAACATACAGCAGGATACAAGGGTGAGGAACTAATCAGAGATCAGAAGGGAGACAGATGGCATCAAATACAGCATTGTACATTACATTATGCCATGTACTGTAAATAGAGGCATAGACCCTGTAAAGTATATTGCATACTGCATAACTCAGAAACAAAGGTAATTTGAAACATGTATATTGTGCTTTTGAATGAACTGATTGTTAAAAGTACTGAATTGAAAGAAGATCATACTGTTGTGTTTTGGCGATTAAATCAAATACTCCCAATAGATATAATAGTAATGAAAGTATAATATCATTTTTTAGAAGAATGTCTAGTGATGTTACAAGTGTGATCAGTTTGGATTTTTGAAAACATACACCTTACTTATGAAAATAGAACCAAAGTGAATAAGAGAGAGAGAGAGAGAGAGATTTGCAATTTGTGAACACAGAAAAAGATAAAGAGAGTGAAGTGATGAAACAATAAATTGATAGAAGACACATCCGATGACAGATGGCATCAAATACAGCAATTTACCTTACAGTAAAGCCCAAAACACACAGCACAATATTAGCAATCCTATAAGATCACTGCATGTCACACTGTGCAACATGGATCTAATAAACTTGGCTATGACATGTGTAGACTGTACGATAAGGACACCTATTGACTCTTACTTTACGATTCACGTTTCTATAGAAGAATAAAACATCATCAAGAGCATTGTAGTGGACAGCACATTCCAGGGCCCAGTTTATGGCGGGGCCCCTCTCTGACCACAATAGTGGATAAAGGTTTGCTACATTTTGATTGGATCTTGGTGGACTAACATAAGCAAACTGTCCAACGCCATCAGATAAAGATGCCAGGACAACAGCCAGACACCTCTTAGAGGGCAAGAAGAAGACCTTTGGTAAAAAGGAAGGACATGACTTATCATTGGTCAAATGCAGTTTCTGCCCTTCACCCACCAACAGACTGATTCCTAAGGTTTTGGCCTGGGACTGCCATAAAAATTCCTTAAGACCTCTGGATGCAGCAGCAGTGGGTGAAACAGAGAGATCACAAAGTTCCATCCAAATCCATTCATAACTATGTTCTCAAACCTTAAACTGATGCAAACTACAACACACACATCCTACTTATTCAGAGAAATAAGTATTCTTAGTGACAGCGATGTGTAGTGCAACATCTTACACAAACTCAGCTGTTGATGGACAAATGAATGCATGCATGACAGTTCAATCTTCTTCCATCATGTTTGGACTTAATGTGTTCGTAACATTGCCAAAGGTATTCTGGTTGTGGTTTGGTAAGTGAATGATGCATTGGTAAAACTTTTGTAACACTTTTCTAACTTTGTGTTTGGACTATGCAAATAAGTTCCACAGGAGGAAAGAAGGGTGGCCACACCGTGTCCCCCCACTCTGATGGAAACAGCCAATCACAGCATGGAAATGGAGAAGCGCCAGATTGCAATCTCCTCCTCATCGAAAAGAGATAAAGGTACCTTCCCAAAAGACACTCCTGGTTCTGAGTCTTCGGCCTGTTACAGGGAAGGCAGCAGCAGATCAACCACACTGTAAAAAATTTCTGTAAAATTTACAGTAACTTACTGGCAATTTTGGTTGCCAGTAAGACTGTAAATTTACAAGAGTACTGTAAATCAATAATTACAATTGTACTGTAAAAATACAGCAAACTCTTGCATGCTGTACAATTGTTGTGATGGTGTAAACATTCTGTTCCCTGTTACAGGGAAGGCAGCAACAGATCAACCAGTTCTGAGTCTTTGGCCTGTTACAGGGAAGGCAGCAACAGATCAACCAGATCTGAGTCTCCGGCCTGCAAGGGTGAGACACTAACAGATCAACCAAGTTCTGAGTCTCTAGCCCAAAGAGGCAGAAGACACACAGACATCTGTAACAAGGTTAAGCTCCAGCGAGCCAACCTTCACTCCAAGGTACCTTGGCTTGCGTGTTCCAGGCCAAGGACCTTCTGCACCTACTCCAGGGCCACATCTGCATGTTCCAGATTCTAGGACCCTTTGGTGCTCCAGGAGATCAGAATCCTCCAGCGCTTCGTGTTCAAGGCTGTCGAAACGGATTCCTGCTCCTTTCCTCACTGCATTGTTACCAGCACAACCAGTGGATGAAGTCACCGCCACCGGACAGCTCACTCGACCACAACTCAACTATCTCTTATCCAAACCTCTTCCAGAGACCTTGGCATTGTTGTATATTATCAGTATATGATTTTTCTAATTTACATTAGATATTATATAGCCGATTGCAGTTTATTGCAAATCTTTCATGTATTTGTTTGATGCATAATAAGGTTCTTCACCTTATTTCTTTCAGAGTAGCAACAGTTTATCTTTCCAGATAACGTAGCTCTCACATTGCAACACCCAACATAATCACTTGCATTTTATGCATCTTATGCACTTTATTCCTATTTCATTTATGGTATTCGTTTAGTAGTTGTTGATTACTCTTGTCTATTTTTTGTTAACAAATTATATTTTATTACACTTGTGTCTTCCTTGGGTTGATGATACAGAAAGAGGTTCTACAAGTTAGAGATCCCACCAATCTTTCTTATGTGATGTACTCATAACCACACCTTAAGTGACACGTGATCCAAATATCATAACGTCATTGGTGACGCGAGTACCCATCACTACACCATTTCGCCTCCCTAGGTTGGCGAAAGCAAAAATCACTACAGCATGCTAAATCACTTTAGCAGTTGTAGTTTTTATGTGTGCTGAAAAAAAGTGGAAGAGGTGAAATAGGAAGGCACCAGAGATTGAGGTAAGCAGTTTTATGATTTAGCACCATGTCGCGTTGATTTGATGTCGCATTTTTATTGGTTGGTCAGTAAACGTGGATCGTAACAGCAAACACACTGTGTGATGATCATGCTGTATCGTTGGCTATCTGTGGTTGCAAGTTCGTGACAACGGCCGTCTTTGAACCTCTCTCACTGTACGACATAAGAGCACCGATTAGGAGCCACGATCACAGAAATCGCCTGCACGATTGTTTCACGATGCCAATCTTTCGTCTGGGACAGCCGAAAATCGTGCAGTGTGTTTAGGACATAAGACATGTGGGACTTCAAAACAGAAGTCGTACCATATAGAGGCTGACAAATTACTGCAAGTCACCCTGAAAGGACAACAGAACAGACTGGGTCATACACTGTCCTACACAAAAGGGAGTTAACGCTCATTTATTTACACAACAAAATGGCCACATATGCTGCTCATGGAAAAGGACTTCTTCTCATTAATTTACAGACAAATCTTTCTAAGTATGAGAATGCATATAATCAGGTCATTGTGTGTATTACTACTGTTTTGTATATTGTCTTTTGAATTGTATATTGTTTTATGCATGCTTAATGAACAAATAATTTGTTCATGTAACCTTATTGGTGTCGGGTTTCATATCAAAACGATCATCTCTTAATTTCTTGAATGATGGTCAATGCAACATCTTCATAACTTCAGTGGGACTCTTGCACTGCAAAAAATGCTTTTCTTACTTTGATATTTTGGCTGGAAATAGGACAAAACATCTAAAAATGCTTAAATCAAGAAGGATTTTCTAGACAAGTAAAAATGATTGTCTTGTTTTCAGAAAAAAAACAAGTCAAAATTAAGTGAGCAACAAAATAATCTGCAAAATAACAAGCAAAATAATCTGCCAATGGGGTAAACAAAATAATGTTGTTTTCTGTTTGAAATAAGATTATTTTGTTTATCCCATTGGCAGATTATTTTGCTTGTTCTAAACAAAAAGTCACTAATGTGTACACTAATCAGAGAATAAAGGGCTACCAAACCGCCAGCCCACTCTGATCATGCAAATGAGTCAGCTTTCAAACAAAGAGACTTCTTCTCTTCAAAATTAGACCTTTTCCATTGGTCAAGCCAAACTCAGAAGGTGTGGCATTGCCAGAAGTTAAAAGGCCCTCTCTTACTCTTATGCCGCTCTCTGACCGCAACACCGCGGCAGCTCCTCCACGCCGGCAGGACCTCAAAGTTGCAACAAGCCATATTTCAACTTTCCATTTGGGAGAGAAACTCTCTACAGAAGTTCACCTGTCTTCAACCCGGGAGAACTCGAATGCAGCTTCCCCACCACTACTGAACCAACAAGACTGCATCCGGACGCTCATTCAACGGCCAAGGCCATGCAATGGTCAATGCAAATATCGTACATTTGACCAAACTAAACAGAGGTTTAGTGTAAGCGATGGATCCCTTTGTTACAATGGCGCTGATGGTTCACTCGGGTGATTAACTAAATCTTTTTCATAGCTTCATTCTGTGTTTCTCTCTGTTTCCACTTGCTCTTTTCTCTGTGTATGTGTGATTGTATGTTTGTTTGGTTAGACTAGTTTAGTAGACTAGTGTTTAGTTAATAAAACTTTTTAAAACATTTTTGATTCTGTCACTGCTTGCGAAACAAAGTCGCTTTAAAGAGCTGATCATGCTAAATGCTCTAATGCATTAGTAATGTTATTTTCTGTAGCCATGAAAATGGCATTTTGTAGAGCTGATTTGAAATTACACTGAAAATTTGTTGGATGAAATGACTAGTTGATGGTAACATTAATATTACCATAATATATAATATAATAATTCTGATACAGTTACATCAAATAAATAATAATTGTAATTAATTATAATTAATCATTTATATACATTTCCCTTTTGAGCTAATTGATAACACACTGGACTGATAGTATTACAAACTTTATGGATTTAATGTCAGTTAAGTCAGGTAATGTAAGTGTATTTTCTAATGGGGAAGCTGGAGCCCGTATTACTGTAACATCTTTAATTGAGCAACAAGACTGACTGAAACATATATCTTACATTGTTTGCTGTTAAATGAACTGCTTGTTAAGAAGTACAAAATGTCATTAAACTTAATATCTGTCCTTGCTACAGTGTAATTATACCTTTAAGTACTGATTAATATTAATTAAAGGGGTCATCAGATGCCCATTTTACACAAGTTGATATGATTCTTTAGGGTCTTAATGAAAAGTCTATAACATACTTTGGTTCAAATTTCTCAATGTTAGTGTAAAAAACACCTTTTACCCTGTCAAAATCAGCTCTGTTTTCAGCACGCTGTTCTAGTTCATGTTGCTTTAAATAATAGTGAGCTCTGCTGACTCCGCCCCTCTCTTCCATGGAGTGATGAGCAGACCATAGATATGTGTAGATCCCTATTTGACCGCTCCATATACGTTGACGGCCCAGCCATCTCGCATTCACCATAATAATGACTTAATATTCAAAGATATACAAGCGTATAACTTGCTGTTGTAGACGCACACAGTCAATGCGCTCAAAGATTCGCAGACCGTTCCAAAAATGGCGGATTGCTTGCGTATTGCCGCCTATAGAAACAGTCGTCAGGTGTCAGGAGTAAATGAGGACTGCTATATCCATTATTACTTCCTACAACAAAACACCTCAATCACTTAATCTGAGACATCTTGTATTCCCCTGCACAATGGCGGACAGCTCTCAGCTCACTCAGGGCTGGTCTAAGGTAAAACGGTCTTGTCAATCAAATCTCATGTGAGGGGCTTGTACAGAACTACATCATTCTGACAATAGTCTCAGTACAGCCTGATTTCAGAAAGGGGATTTTAAAATAGGGATTTAAAAAAAAAAAAAAAAATTACTGGGTGAATTTTTATCATTATAGGATGGATGTGTACAGACGCTTCCAACACACATTTATGTTCAAACAACTTGTAAAGTGAATTTCGCATCCGATGACCCCTTTAACTACATGTACTTACTACAAGGTTAGAGTTAGGATTAAGGTTTGGGTCAGGGTTACTTGCTTGTAATTATGCATAATTTATTGCTATTATAATAGTAAGTACATGTAACGTGTAACAAGGACATCGTAAAATAAAATGTTACCTTAAAAGCTTTTGTTACTTTTGCTGCTATTGGGGTGTGATATGGATGAGGTAGGGACAGGTTTGGTGGTATGGGTTGGTTTAAGGGTTGGGTAAGGAAGGCGTCAGCGGTGTACAGGGGTCAATTTGATTACTATAAGGCAGGGGTGTCAAACTCAGTTCCTGAAGAGATACAGCCCTCACATACCATGTGGTTTTCAAATAAGCCTTAATGACTTGATTAGCTGGATCAGGTGTGTTTAATTAGGGTTGCATCTAAACTGTGCAGGGCTGTGGCCCTCCAGAAACTGAGTTTGACACCCCTGCTATAAGGGAACAAGGTTCAATCTGTTTATATTACATTGTTTTGAGAAATGATAAATTAAGTATTTACCCCCTCCTATTGATGTATGGATTAAGGAATATTCTATTTAATGATACACAGTGTTATACTCATATAATAAGTGTTGAAGTAATAAAAGCATGTTTTGCACCTAAAATGCAATGTGTGTTATGTCTTTAGCAAGCATTTAGATAAACGTAACTAACCACCTTTTACACAAATGTTGTTACAGTAGCTAAAAGTCTTGTTTGTTTGTGTTTAACATGATGCCAGCTTTTGTGTCTATTTTCATGGCCAATGTCCATAAAGATACAAAAAAAAAAAAAAAAAATAGTAAATGTTAATGAACATTTGCAAATGATGAATGGTTTCTACTTTATATAGGGTACTGCAAAAACATGCATACATAATTAATAAATAATTTGTTAAGATATGAAAACAATAGAAGTCCAAATATATATATATATATATCCTTTACAGACTGTAATTGTGAGTTAATGAATATGTTAACATGAATAAATTACTAACTAGCTATATTTTAACAACATTTGTAAATGTAAAAAACAAACAAACAAGCATTAGGTAATATGTGAACCAAAGTTTAAGGACATTTGTTAGCATTTCAGTTTACAGTAATGGTCTGTTAATCATTAATCTAAAGCAGAAATCAAACAAAGCCATGCTAAAATGCTATTCCTGAGGACAGCCGTGTTTGATCAACTGCACGTCATATACTTTGTGGGAACGCCTCGCTTTCAGAGCCGTACGGCCATGTTCTTCACCAACAAGCTGACGTAAAGAACAACTGACTTAGCCATGGTCTCACCATCCACGAACAATCAGTGGTAATGATTAATTAACCATTAATCCAGGTAATCAGGAGTTAATGGACATTATTACATTTGTCATATCAGTGGTTTCGTGTTTTTAAGGATTACAGAAGTTGATAATTTCCATGTATTATCAGTCTGCAGGTTAAGACGATATGTATTACTACTCACTTGTTTTCTTTGGACATCATTCTGTTTGGTAAGTTTGTAAGACATTTTAAAGCAGATATTAAAATAATGATTAAGTAAGCATTTTATTTCTGGTTAACAAGACAACAGGGCTGCACAATAAAATCCTGAGTATTAAATTAACACTGCTCGGAGCATATATGGTCCCACTCTAAAAGAGTGTTAAAGTAACACTGAAGCAGAGTTAAAGTTAATGAGATAATTATGTGATTAATTAAGTTCTGATTGAGCATTAGTGATGAACACCTGCTGTTAACAAGCAGAATCACTGAAGAAAAGAGAAACACAAAATAACTACAACTGTCTTCAGCCACAGCCTTGGATGAAATCAACTGAAATAAAATACATTAACAAGATCTCAGCAGAAGATGATTAATCATCTCCACAAACAGCATCACCAACTTCATGCATTATTAACCAGTTAGACTTTATTTCTGAAGTATCTAAAACAGAAGTTCTTTATTGAGAATTTAGGTTTAGATGGGTTTTTTTTCAACTTACCGTTTTGGTGAATAGTGTTTGCTTTAGTTGCCTCTTGACTTTTTAAATATAAGTTTACCTTTGGCTGGTACATATGTGATGGCAAGAAACCTATGATAAACTCATATTATGCACCTGGGTCTCTGGTTGCGTTTAATCTAAATATGTAGTGGTTTCTATATTGCTGCAGTTCTATGATGTGAAATGACAATGGGAGAAAACTTTATAAATCGCTTTAATAAATATGGTTCATAAAAAGGTTTCAATTCTGGTACTCATAGACATTAAGAATCA
This sequence comes from Onychostoma macrolepis, assembly GCF_012432095.1. NCBI lineage: Eukaryota > Metazoa > Chordata > Actinopteri > Cypriniformes > Cyprinidae > Onychostoma > Onychostoma macrolepis. The sequence continues at coordinate 6,377,562 of NC_081155.1, forward strand.
GCATGTGAATCTCAGCAATGGTGAAAGTAAGAATAAAAGAAAATACTAAGAAAATGCATCTGCATATTTTATTCATGTCACAATGCATGCTAGGAGCCATGATGTGTTATGATTGGTGCACCCAGAATGCAATGCAACATGAATCTGTCTGATGGTCGTCACCATTGTTGAGATTCATATGCTGATTCTTGATGTCTGCGTGTGCAAAGTGTTTTTAAGGTGCTTCATATTTTTTTAAGATAAAAATATGATCAATAACATCAAATTAAATTTTACGTTACCATTGATGACATCAGGCTATACATGACAACTACTTCATTTCCAAAAAATGGCCTATATAATCTTATCTCACTTTCTCCTAGTTTTTCTTGTCATAACAAATGTGTTTCATAAACACAATAACAGCAGGAAAAGAACACCTAATGTTAATAATTCAAGGGTCAAGAGCCCAACTAAAGCAAATGCTTATCTCCACAACGATGACTTCAAATTTTATTATGTTCAATAAACATTAACATATAAACCTCTGTTAATTATTAATAAGAAATTTGTAGACGCACAACAACAACAAAAAAAGTCAAACTGGTTAGTAATGTATGAAGTTGGTGATGTTGTTTGTGAAGATGATTAATCATCTTCTGCTGAGATCTCAAGATATTTAATGTTTTCTTTTATTTCAATTTATTTCATCTAAGGCTGTGTCTGAAGTCTGTTGTAGTTCTTGTGTTTCTCTTTTCTTCAGTGATTCTGCTTGTTAACAGCAGCTGTTCATCACTAATGCTCAATCAGAACTTAATTAATTACATAATTATCTCATTAACTTGATGAAGTTAACTTTAACTTTAACAATCTTTTAGAGTGGGACCATATAAGCTCCGAGGAGTGTTAATTTAACACTCAGGATTTTACTGTGTGTGTGGCATTGAGTCAATTTAAATTGACAATGCATTTTAAATTCCGATTCAATCTTTAACACTAGGACCGCCAGAGGTCGCTGTATACCTAAAAGCGCCAGCGGGTAAATTTTACCCGCACACATGGCAACTGTTTTTATATGACTAAAGAACATATTATTTCACTGTATTATGCCACTGTCTTCACAAAGAAGTGTCCAAAGTCATTAAATGCTTATGTCTAGTCGTCAGCTATATTTTTACCCTGTTGTTTTATGTTCAAGACTTTTTAATGCAGCCTACACTAATCCATAATGGTCAGTAGGCTAAGCTATATAAAAAAAAAAGCCTGCACTTACAACGGAAATTAGAAGGTAGTAAATATTTGGGTGGTGTAATATTATAATACAATGTCATTAATCAATATATTATGATAACCCATGTTATTTAAATTACTAAAATAGCCAATAGACAATAATGAGCAATAATAATTCTCCACACGGCATAGGATGATGCTATGACAAATTCAAGCGCAAAGCTTCACCTAGGCCCAATTATTAATTTGTTTAGCTATATCATTTTTAATTTGAATAAGAGAACAACAACAATAAACTTCGGGTAATCAAAAAAAAAAAAAAAAATTTAATTACATCATAGATCGGATTTTTTTTTTCTTCAGGAAACAGCCAGAGTAGAATAAATAGCAGCACAGTACATAGCGAACAATAAACGATATGGCAAGAAAAAAATGAAATAATAAAACCAAAGTTTGGCCAATTATGAGTAACATTAGTCTGAAACATCTAAATATGATGTCTGGATCAGTGTCAGATGAGCCGACAGATGCTGAGCTGACCCAGGACACATAACTTGCCATCAGACTCTCCATCACTCATGGCATTTAGTGTTTCTAATACCTACCTTCCATAAATTGCCTTCTTTTAGTCATTTTGACTGTATTTATGAAACTGATAACCACTAAATCAGTGAGTGAAAGGCATTGCCTAGAAATGTACAATGTTAAAACATAAGCGGCGTTGTAAACCTATGTCTTCTAAAGTTTAGGCAACTCAGAAGTGAAGACCAGGAGACTTCGGGTTGTATCTTCAGCAGGATTCTTTTATTGAGAACACAAGCTGTCGGTAGCTGTAGTCATCGAAAATCTAACTAAAAGCAGTGATACATTGTAGTTTTAAATACATTTAGGGGGCAGTGCTTAGGAGTGAAAACAAAGCACCTGGGTGACGACCTTTAAGCATGCAAATGAGGTATTCAGGTATAGAATCCTGCCCCATTTAACCACTCCTAATCTAATCAGCCTAACTGCCCAAAGATTGGGGCAGGGGCATCAAACAATTACAAACAAAAGGCAAGAGTCTCCGTCGTCTGGCTCATTAGACTTACAATAAGAGAACAGGAACTGGCAGGGACCTCTTGAATCGTTCATCTGATGTCATCATCTTCACCATAAATGCTAAATACAATGTATATAACTTCTTCAGTTTGTACACTATTACATTGGAATCTAAATTAAACATTTAAATAAATTTGTAATCCCACAATTCCCCCTTTGAGAGTTCTAATAACTCACAAAATACAAATTTAGACACTTAAAAGTTCATTCTTGTAACATGTGATCGTTACAGGCACATAGCACTTGTTCTGTGTTGATTGTCTGTAGGGACGAACTGCATGCTGACACAGAAACAAACATGCAGCTCCGTGAAGTTCTTAATAGTCTTTTCTGGTTGGAACTGTCATTTCTCGTGATGGGCGTGAGTCATTTGTTGCATGAAACACTTGATACTAACAGGTTTCCGAACCATGAAGAATTATCTTCAGCCATCAGGTGTAATTTTGCTGAAAGATCAAGAATGTCTTGATCATGTTGCTGGATGACTGAAGTTCTCATATGTGATTCTCTGCGTTGTGTATTTTTTCTTTGTTCTGTCTTCCGTGACAGTTGGCTCGGCAGTGGGTCTCGTTGTCTTTTAGAGGTTGTGGCTTCATACGCGGGTGAGGAGTTCGGTGCGCATGGGTCTTGGAACAGCCATCAAGTGGTATCTGCACAGAGGAAGAAAGAAAACAAAAGACAGCAGTATTTGTTCTAAAGACTACAAACATTAGGGTTGTATCCTCTGTTCAATCTGCGTCTGCTATTGTTGTTCCTTCTTTCCCTATTTCTTAATTCCTGTGACACCTAAAGAACAGTGAGGTGAGGGTGGACTAGTGGATGGGGAAGGCCTATGAGGGTGTGTTCACCACAGGGTTGGCCCCCGAAGCCTGTTGCATCCGGTTCTTCCCTGCGGCTCCTCACTGGTCCATGTGTCCTAACCTATCCCTGTAGGTGGAGGAACAACTTTACAGTGTGACACATGAGTCCAAGTTTTCCTTCCTGACACAATACTGCAGCTGCTGTAATCAACATCACTTGATGTGGTCCGTACCACTTAGGCTCTAATGGCTTGTTTCTGAACGACTTTATCATGACCCATTGACCTGGGATGATAGTGTGTCCACCTTCTAGTGGAGTCTGCCAACACGACTCAACTCTCTCTCTGGCACTCTGTACTGCCTTTGTGAGGTTTTCACAGTAAGCGATCAGGGCATCTGAAACAATGTGAACATCAGCATTTCTAAGATCAATTACACCTGACATCTGCATGGGACGACCAGTAATAATTTCATGAGGGCTCAGTCCTACTGATCTGTTAGGTGACGCTCTCATACTACACAGTACTGCAGGCAGTGCTTCAACCCATGGTACTCCTTCCTGATGCATTTTGCTTAGCCTGGTTTTGATTGTTCTGTTTGATCGTTCAACCTGTCCTGATGCTTGTGGCCTATAGGGACAGTGAAGGTTCCACTTAATCTTCAACATTCTAGACACTTCCTTGACTACTTGTCCTGTGAAGTGGGTACCTTGATCTGAGTCAATGCAATCTGGTAATCCCCATCTGGGAATGAAATCAGTAACAAGACATTTAGCCGTATGTGCAGCTGTAGCACGCCCTGTTGGATAAGCTTCTACCCATCTTGAGAATTTGTCTATTACTACCAAAACGTCAGTTTTTCCTTTACAAGGGGGCAATGATATGTAATCAACTTGCAGGTGACGAAATGGCTCTGGTGGAGCTGGGGTATGTGCTGCTGGTGTGGTGGCTGTTGGTACCTCATTATTTTTCTGACATGTTACACATCTCTTGACTGTTTCAGTGGCTATGTTTCTGAATTTTGGATTCCACCATTGATTTGAGAACCTGTGATTCATCGTTGCTGGACCACTGTGACCCAAATTGTGTATTTGTTGAGCCAAATATGGCAACAGTGATTCGGGAGCAACATACTTTCCCCCTTTGGTCCAGCAGCCGGATGAATCCACAGTGGCTCCTTTGTCTAACCATGTCCATGCTTCATATAGAGGAACGTCTTTATACAGATCAATGATTGATTCAGGAGGTAGAATTGTCTTCTGTGCTGTACTACCTGAACATACTTGTACAGTTGCATAGAAACAAGCCTGTTTAGCCGCTACATCAGCAATAGCATTGCCTTTAGCTTCCGTAGTATTAGTTGTGAGGTGTGCTTTCACTTTGATCACTGCTAATTTCTTTGGGAGTTTCATGGCAAACATTAAATCTTTCACTAATCCAGCATGCTTAATGGGGGATCCAGCAGAAGTTAGAAATTGTCTGGTTTGCCAAATAACACCAAAATCATGAATTACCCCAAAAGCATACCTGGAATCTGTGTAGATATTTGCAACTGATCCTGAAGCTAGCGTGCATGCTCTTGTTAAGGCTACTAGTTCTGCAGCTTGAGCTGAAAAATGATCTGAAGTCGACCTGAAGCAACTACTTCAGTGGTGGAAGTTACTGCATATCCTGCTCGTCTGTTACCTTCAATAACTTGAGCTGAACCATCAACAAACAACTCCAATTCTGCGTTCTCTATGGAGTTTCTGCTATTTCACTTGTCGCTGCATATGTAAGCGTAACACAATCATGAGTCATTTCACCTTCACCCTCTAACACAACTTCAGTCATTGCAGACATCATACATGAGGATGGGTTCGTGACTGGTGCACGCTGTATAACAATGTTCGGGGCTGTGAGAGTTGCTAACCAATTTCCCCAACGGGAGGAGGTGACAGAAGTGACTTTTGCTTGATTCATTAGTGCAGACACTGCGTGAGGGCATTTTACATTTACATTCTGACCTAACACCATTCCTGATGAAGCCTGAAGCGCTAGATTAACTGCCTGTACTGCTCTGAGGCATGGGCCCATACCTTGAGCGACTATGTCAAGTTTACCAGAATAGTAATGAATTGGGCGTAAGCTGCCCCCATGATCTTGCATTAGACATGCAGTCATAAAGCTTAAGTGTTCATGGACATAAAGCACAAAGGGTCTATCTGATTGGGCAATTCCTAATGCTGGTGCTTGACATAGTGCTCTCTTCAAATCATTAAAAGCTTTGAGATGAATTTCTTCCATACAAACAGTATCTGAATCTTTACCATGGCCTTTCAACAAATCATAGAGAGGCTGCGCAATCGAGGCATAGTCTTCAATCCAAGGTCTACAGTAACCTGCTGTTCCTAAAAATGAGCGGAGTGTTTTAATGGTAGTAGGCGGAGGTATGGCTTTGACTGAAGCCGCTCGATCCTGTGTAATGGATCTATTTCCTGCACCAATTGTTTGACCCAGAAATGTGACTTGCTTTTTAGCAATTTGAGCTTTGTGAAAGCTGCATTTGTGTCCTTTTATGCAAATAGTCCAACAATGCTGTCAATTCAATTTGATGTACCTCGTGGTCTGTTGAGGCAAGCATAATATCATCGACATATTGAATCATAGTGGACTGTTTGACTGGACATTCTGGGTCACACAAATCACGTCTGACAGCCTGATGGTATATGGTCGGCGAATTCTGAAATCCCTGTGGCAGACGTGTCCACTGGTATTGTTCATAGTCAACTGTGAAAGCTAACCATGACTGGCTGTCAGAGTGCAACGGTACAGAAAAGAATCCATTAGACATATCAATTACTGAAAAAATCTTACAATCTAATGGTAAGCCATTACAAATTGTAGATGGATCTGCCACTAGGGGTGATTTTATCAATATGTTTATTGGCTACTCTGTAGTCTATTGTAAGTCTCCATGTCCCATTTGATTTCTTGATGGGCCATATGGGTGAATTACATGGACTGTTGGTTTTAACGAGCACTCCTTGTTTCAGCAATTTTTCTACAATAGGTTTGATTCCCTGTATAGCTTCCTTATTAATTGGATATTGTTTGGTGACCGGAGGTGGATTTCCCGTCAATTTAACTGGTTCTACACCTGTCAACAAACCACAATCATCCTTGTCTTTAGCCCAAATTAGATGATTCTGTAAGAAAGCATACTCGGTAGGGATTGCATTATTGGTAGAAACTTGTGCTGAGGAAATTTTATGCTAGCGGATTCTGAGGACATGTCTAACGTTAGATGTACTTGTCTCAGAAGATCCATGCCTAAAATTGCACCTGTATTTAATGGAGCACATAGCAATTTTGTAGTCAGAGTTTTTGGGCCAAATTGTACCTCTATGGGCGGGGTTTCATACAAAACAGAATCTTCACCTATTACGCCAGTTAAACAAAGTTTGGTTTTCTTGTATGGGATGTTTAAAACTTGTGCCAATTTTGTAGGAATTACTGTACACTCTGCACCTGTATCAAGCAAAAATCAATCTCTTTCTCTTTACGCTACCTTTCACAAAAATTATTTTGTCATTGTGATGGATTACAGGGGAAAGGTAGCTACTCACAGCCCCAACAATTAGTTTTTTTCCTGGTCTTGTTGTGCTCTTACAAGAGCCTGTACGAGCTGTCCTAAAGTTTCAGTGGTCACTGGCGGAACTACTTCAGGGTTGTAGGCAGGCTGAGGAGGAGCAGAATTATGCATAGCATTTCTTTTACTATCTTGCAACTTCTTCCTACACTCTTTCTCCCAATGTCCTAATTTTTCACAGTAGTTGCATTTGCCTTCTCTTTTAGACCATCTCTTGTCTTGTTTTGTTGTGTTTAACGTAGCTGCTGCTACTCTCACTTTTGCCTTGACATCAGCATCTCTTTCCCATGTAGCTAACCTGTCTAGGTTACTTCTGAGAGTTCTGTTAGACCAAGTTAGATCTAAGAATGGTAAAGCTTTTCTGTATTCGGCTACAAGGCCATCTGACCAGATACGAACTAGGGGTCCCTTGTCATCTAGCACACTTTCAGGGTCATCAACAATTCCACTGTAAATTACAGCTGACTGACAAAATCTCTCAGTATATTCACTCACAGTTTCTTCTTTCTTTTGCACACAGGTAGTAATTCTAGACCAATCTATTTTGGGTCCTAAGATATTCTTTAGGATTTTCAAAATACCTTCTCTTAAATCACCTTTACTTGCATGTCACAGTTCAGAAGTAACAGCAGATTCAAAACTGTTGAATTCAGATTCAGTTAGAATTTGTGACATCAACTGCGTTACCTCTGTTAAAGACATGTCGTAAAGGCGCATTTTACTGATCAATACTCTTCTAAATTCAGAAAAATGTGTGCGTGCTGAGGGTAAGCTCTGAGACAGTCTCTCTATATCTTTAGGTCCTAGTGTTTTGGCAACAGTTTGTACTTGCACAACAGAAGAGTTGAGGGAACACTTTCAGTTTCCTCAATTCTGAGAGATCTTCTCCGAGCACCACAAACATTGACCGAATTTACAGGCACATCAATTACTGATTGGAGCTACATCTCTTTCAAAGAATGCTTGTAAATCAGGGTAAATGCTATCCGCTGGCTAACTTCCACATCAGTTTTGCTGCAGCTTTGTTGCGGTTCAATTTCTTAGTCAAAGAGGACACTCTAGCTTGAAGCTCATTGTTCTGTTTCTCTAGCTCTGAGTTACGCTGAGATTGTTGTGTAGCTAGTGCTAAACCAAATTCTCTGTGGCAGCAGATAATGCCTTTCACATTGTTCTTGCGAACACATGCTCCTAATACCTTTTTACACTCATCTACAGACCAAGTCTTATCTGGATGGATCTCATATTTCTGAATTAGTTCTTGTCTAACTTTTTCAGTGACTATTAGGTTCATTTGCACTCCTAACAGTGATTTGAATTCGCTATCTGACCACAAAGGAGTCGCAAGACCACCCTTTTCTGTTGTTGGAATCAGCCTAGCATTCCTTCTAACCATTTTGTACGTTTCTTCTGTACCACACAAACAAAAACACTAAAACTTCTCTGATCAACAGAGGGTACACTTGTTAACACAGCTTAACTATTGTTAACTTTGTTACCACACAATCAAAACACTAAAACTTCTCTGATCAACAGAGGGTACACTTGTTAACACAGCTTAACTATTGTTAACTTTCCAAATTACCAACACTTCACACTTAACTTCCCTGCCTACAAGAACAGAGGATAAACCAAAATTATTAGCATGAAATGCTAAACTTCTCTGTGAAAAGAGGATAAACCAAAATAACTAGCACGTAAATGCCAATCTTCCTGCCTACACAGAACAGAGGATAAAACAATATTAGCACTTGATGCTAAACTTCCCTGCCTGGACAGAGGGTAACTTCATCTCTAAAAGTTCATTTTTAGAGGAAAACTTAGTTAACCAAACCCTACAGCTGTCTGTTAACTCTTCTCTGACGGCGCAGAGGATAAACAAATTTGTACTGGTCTTAAAGGTTCTTTTGGATTAGAGACAGCACTCACCACAACCTTGGTTGAGAGAAAAATTCAGTCTGGAAATCTTTGTTCAGCTTGAAGTTTTCGCTGGATTCCAAAAGATGCAGTCTGGAAGCAGATCTTTGTTTGAGCTTGAAGTTTTCAAACTGGATTCAGGTGAGGAAGCTGGAACTCTATCCGGGTCACGGCACCATCTGTTGTAAACCTATGTCTTCTAAAGTTTAGGCAACTCAGAAGTGAAGACCAGGAGACTTCGGGTTGTATCTTCAGCAGGATTCTTTTATTGAGAACACAAGCTGTCGGTAGCTGTAGTCATCGAAAATCTAACTAAAAGCAGTGATACATTGTAGTTTTAAATACATTTAGGGGGCAGTGCTTAGGAGTGAAAACAAAGCACCTGGGTGACGACCTTTAAGCATGCAAATGAGGTATTCAGGTATAGAATCCTGCCCCATTTAACCACTCCTAATCTAATCAGCCTAACTGCCCAAAGATTGGGGCAGGGGCATCAAGAGCAATTACAAACAAAAGGCAAGAGTCTCCGTCGTCTGGCTCATTAGACTTACAATAAGAGAACAGGAACTGGCAGGGACCTCTTGAATCGTTCATCTGATGTCATCATCTTCACCATAAATGCTAAATACAATGTATATAACTTCTTCAGTTTGTACACTATTACATTGGAATCTAAATTAAACATTTAAATAAATTTGTAATCCCACAGCGGCAAGAAAAATGACAGCGCAAAAATACATGCATTATATAGCGGGTAATTTTGACCTGTGCGGCGCTTATAGGTATAAATGCTCCGTTTTTTGATCTGGTTTTATCTAAATAATTTTTAACAACATTGGGTTGTAAATGACATAATTTTAGTAAAAGTCAATGACTGGGAGACTTGAATGTTTTGTTGAAAATCTGTTATGTACATTTGAAAAACAGCTACGGGTAAAATTTACCCCGTGGCGGTTCTAGTGTTAAATCTGAATTTAGGCATCTGAAACTAGCAAACAAATGCAGAATTTGAATGAAAATACAAATTTGTGTAACTGCTATAATTGGCCCTTTGCAGGGAACTTGATTGACAGGCGATCTGACCAATCATAGCGCTGAATCCACCATTTTGTCTGACAAAGAAATCAGACAGAAGAATATATTAATGCAGGTGGATTAAACTGAGTAAAATGAGTTTGTCTTTCCATGGTTTAAATAAAATACCTTCTGATGTTCATTCATATATATTTTGTGCTTTAATTTTCTGAAGTGAGGGGTGTGTTTCTTATTGGTAGGGGTGTGTTTGTTTGGATGTTGATTTCAAATATCAACAGCCTGCTGGAAAAACCAGCATAGACCAGCATAGCTGGTCATACCAGCAAGACCAGCATATGTTGTGTTTTGGTGCTGGTATGCTGGTGACCAGCATGGGATGCTGGTGGGATGCTGGTGGTATGCTGGTGACCAGCATGGGATGCTGGTGGTATGCTGGTGACCAGCATGGGATGCTAGTGGAATGCTGGTGACCAGCATGGGATGCTGGTGGTATGCTGATGAAATAGCTCGGCCCGGATGCAGTTGCCGGATTCTTGTGAATTACGGGAGTGAATGACGCGCCAGAATCGGCCCGAGTACGCTGGTCCAAGTCCGGTTGCCGAAACTGAGCCGACACTGCCGGCATCAGGCCACAATCATGCCAGCATAGATTATACAATTAGCCGGTACTGGCCCGAGTCTGGATACCAAATGGAAATGTATATGAAATACAAACCAATATTAGTTTAATTAATAACAACAACAAAATTTACCAAAACAATATTATCCCAGTCAACAATTTGGTCTCACGGTCAATATTATCCGTCTGCAATACCGAAGGCCGCACTTTCAGGACCTCAGTTGTAGGACCGCATTTCTAGGACCCTAGTTTTTTGTGACAGTGCCACCTACCGAGCCGGAGAACCGCAATCCCAGGAACGCATTTCCACACTGTAAAAAATGATTCACTATATTTACTCAATAAAATTGAGTAATCCACTATATTTACTCAATAAAATTGAGGTAACAATTTGCACTTAATTTTTTGAGTAGATTCTATCCTATATATTGAGTAAAGTACCTAAATTTTACAGCTATGACAAACTAAAAGAAATTAAGTAATGTCTACCTAATATTTTTCATTAAATTACATAACTAATTACTTATAAAAATTGAGTAACATTAACTCTATTGTTAGTAGGCAACAGTTCATCACTGTAAAACCCAACAAGTTAGGGTAACAAACCATTTGAGTAAACCGATTGCCTTAAAACATTTAAGTTTTTAAAACTAACAATTATGAGTGCTCTGAACTTATTTCAGTCAGACATCTACAGAACATCTTATTGAGAATTAACTAAGGTTTAGATGTTGATTTATTGTTTCAATTGAAGTAACCATGTTAGAGATCAGTGTCTGCTTTAGTTGGGCTCTTGACCCTTGACTTCTGCGTTAGATGGGTTTTTTTTTTCTTTGGTTGTTGTAACCATGTGTTCCTCGAGCATATTTGTTACAGATCAAAACCCAGAGGAAATGATCGATAGTTGGTTGTCATATGTTTATAATGACAATCATCTGTAAGTGAACTGATCTCATTGAAAGTGAGCACAGACTTGCTGTGTGTCTAATCTCTGGTTAAGTGAATGTTGCATTGCTTATAGTAAAAGTGTTTATGTGACAGTCAGTTAACAAAGGAGTTTCTAAATAGTTTGTCCACAAAAAGTTTCAATCTATGGCAGTAACTGGACTCACACAGACATCAAGAATCAGCTTGTGAACCTCAACAATGGTGACCATTAAAAGAAAAGAAAAATCATGCTGGGTACTAGCATAGTACAAAACTCATCCATGGCTCCCAGCATGCATTGCAGCATGATTTTTATTTTATTGGTCACCATTGTTGAGGTTCATAAGCTGATTCTTGATGTCTGTGTGAGTCCAGTTTCTGCCATAGATTGAAACTTTTTGTGGACAAACTGTTTAGAAACTCCTTTGTTAACTGACTGTAACAAACACTCTTACTGTAATCAATGCAACATTCATTTAACACACAACGAGTCTGCGCTTACTCTCAATGAGATCAGTTCACTTACAGATGATTGTCATTATAAATATATGACAACCAACTACAGATCATTTCCTCTGGGTTTTGAGCTGTAACAAATATGTTCGAGGAACACATGGTTACAACAACCAAAGAAAAAAAAAAAAAACATCTAACACATAAGTCAAGGGTCAAGAGCCCAACTAAAGCAGACACTGATCTCTAACATGGTTACTTCAATTGAAACAATAAATCAACATCTAAACCTTAGTTAATTCTCAATAAGATGTTCTGTAGATGTCTGACTGAGATAAGTTCAGAGCACTCATAATTGTTAGTTTTAAAAACTTAAATGTTTTAAGGCAATCGGTTTACTCAAACGGTTTGTTACCCTAACTTGTTGGGTTTTACAGTGATGAACTGTTGCCTACTAACAATAGAGTTAATGTTACTCAATTTTTATAGTTATGTAATTAGTTATGTAATTTAATGAAAAATATTAGGTAGACATTACTTAATTTCTTTTAGTTTGTTATAGCTGTAAAATTTAGGTACTCTTTACTCAATATATAGGATAGAATCTACTCAAAAAAAGTAAGTGCAAATTGTTACCTCAATTTTATTGAGTAAATATAGTGAATTACTAAATTTTATTGAGTAAATATAGTGAATTACTCAATTTTATTGAGTAAATATAGTGAATCATTTTTTACAGTGCAGGACCCTAGTTTTGGAGGACCGAAAAAAGTGCCACTAAGGCAGTATTTCCACCCAGTTTTAACTACATTATAATTTTAGAGTTTTTTAAGTTTTATTACACCCAAATACTACTTTCTTTATTACAATTAAACCAGGTTCCTAGGAATGTTGAGTAATTATTGGGTCTAGGTAGCATAATATAATAACTCAAGTCAAATAAACAAGGAATCATGGTATAGTCTTTTCAGTCACTAGATCAACCACATTTTCAAGTACAGAGGGAAGACACAAGGATGACTCCGGGGGTAGATTTAAGATTGTGTATATTTTATAAAATAATTAGTGGTGGGCCGTTATCGGCGTTAACGTGCTGCGTTAACGTGAGACTCTTATCGGGCGATAAAAAAAATATCGCCGTTAATCTATTCTCAAAGTTGGGTTGGGAGCTGGGTCTATACTACGCAAGCTATGATGACTTTCACCTTGATATTTTAGCGCGGATGTATACCTAGCCGAATTGCACTGTAGGGGGCGAGAACGAGTCTTCGAACCTGTGTGTATGCGTGTTAACATGGATGCAGCTATGAAGCCGCCGGGTTTATTTCAGGGAAAATTTATTTTTAAGAAGCTTCCCAATGGAAATCGGCAAGTCATTTCTATCTCTACGTTACATGGTCACTCTCTGTATCGCGCTCACAGCGGAGTTCCACCCCGGTTCGCACACACACACACAAACAAACGTAAGCGCACACACAAGTGAGCACACTCCCACTCCTATTTGTAAGTATTAAGCCGCAAAATGTCTATTTAAATATGAGTTCTGCGTGTCTCTGTGTTAATGTATGGCGCAGACGCGCGGGTTTGTTTACTCATACAGAAGACCACGTGACGCTTGCGGCGATATTAACGTCTGCCCTCTCATTAAATGAGGACATAAATACATGAACAACATCTCCAGAACTGCTCTGAGAGTCACTTCATGAGCATTCGAGCGTTTCATTTGAGAAAAACTATCCTCGTACCATATACACAGAAATGTAAAGGTATTCACGGCAACCCGTCAAAATAAAAGTTCGGTTTTACTTGAAGACATTGGGCAGAACGTAATAGGCTACTACTACTAAAACTATTAAAACCTTATCTTTAAGGAATAATCATACAATGTCTTCAATGTTATTATCAATATTAAATTCTTGATGACTGCTAGTTGTTTACTACTAGTCGTGAACTTATTCTGATCTACTTGGCAGAATTCAAATGAGCCATTTTAATCTAGATTAATTCCAAGATTACAGTGAGATTAATCTAGATTAAAAAAATGTATCTATGCCCACCACTAAAAATAATATATTACAACTTGAACACACACAAAAACAAATTTGTTCATGACGTGAACCACATAGAAAGAACTTCATGGACAACGTCTTCACTGACTCCTAAGAGAGAGAAAGAGAGATAAGTGAATGAAATAAGGAACATTTAGTTGAACATGTTCTACTCTCTAATTTTAAATTTAATTTATTTTTTTTATTGAATTTTCACTGTTTTACAAAGATAACAAGACATCACCCAAAAAAAAAAAAAAAGCTCAGATTTTTACATAAAACAGGACTACCCCATATATAACAAATTAGGGAAAGGAAAAAATAAATAAATAAATAAAATAATGAACAGCAGAAAAGTTAAGTGTCCAGAGAACTACACAATTACAATATTCATTGTAGTATAATAGGGCGAAGATGAGGTTCCATATAGTCCAGATATGGAGTCCAGACTTTATAAAACTGACCTGTTTTTTGATGTAATACATAGATAAGACGCTCCAGGGGAATCAGCTCAAAAATTATCTTATGCCAACCTTTAAGTGATGGAGATTTATCACTAATCCAATTAAGTAAAATATTTTTTCTGGCAGCAAAGGAGAGTATATTATACAATTTCTTGTTAGCAGATGAAACAATGTATTTATTAGGTATACCCAACCCAGTCAACAATTTGATCTCACAGGATACTCATGATGAGGTCACAATGTGAGGTAACAGTGAGCTAAAAGTGTAACCTCACAGCGCCCTCACTGTGAGCTCATACTAATGTGAGGTCAAAGTTCACTCGCTGCACGGAGACTAGGTACCCAGCATGCATTGCAACATGAAGCTTTTGATTGTCACCATTGTCGAGATTCATATACGATTATTGATGTCTCTCTTTGTTTTTAAATGAGAGGGTAGTTAATAATGTTTGTCTTATGCTTTTATCCTTCATAACTTCATAATAATGAGACTGCTGTATCCTATACTGTATTATCACAGAGCTATTATATTTAGAAACTGTTTATTAATAAAACCTCACAAAGACTGCATATTGAGTGTAGGTGATGACTGTGTTGTTAGCAGCAATAACAAACCAATATCACCTGATTGCAGTCTCTTTTTGGTTTTTCTTGCCATAACAAATGTGCTTTACAAACACAGTTACAGCAGCCCCAAAAATATATAATGTTATAAAGTCAAGGATCAAGAGCCCAACTAAAGCAAACACTAATCACTATGATGGTAACGTATGTTTCAGTTGTATCTTATAACAGAAATCTGTTAGCTGGGCATGCACTCATGAGCTCATCATGTGAGAGCACTGTGATATCTCTGTGATAGTGTTGAGAAACAGGAAGTAGAATGTCCCCCGGTGACTGATATTTGAACTGCCTCCTCTCAACCTGCTCATCTTTTTGAGTTCACAATGAGCTCATATATTACTCACACTGTGAGTATCACCGTATGAGAATGGTGTGATGTCACTGTGATCATCGCGTGACCTCACGTGTTGACTGGGTAAGGATTAGATGATTTATTGTTTCAGTTGAAGTAACCATGTTAGAGATCAGTGTCTGCTTTAGTTGGGCTCTTGACCCTTGACTTCTGTGTTAGTATTTTTTTTGATTTCTCTTTTTCTCTGGTTGTTGTAACCGTGTGTTCTTCAAACATATTTGTTACAACTCAAAAGCCCAGAGGAAGTGATCAGTAGTTGGTTGTTATATATTTATAATGACAATCATCTATTACTGAGCTGATCTCACTGAGAATAAACACAACTCATTGTGTGTCTAAGCTCTGGTTAAATTTATGTATTGATTATAGTAAAAGTGATTCTAGGAGCCACTGGTTCTTGGATAGTCAGTTAAGAGAAAGGACTTTCTAAACAGTTTGTCCACAAAGAGTTTTAATCTACGGTAGAAATTAGACTCACACAGACATCAACAATCAGCTTGTGAACCTCAACAATGGTGACCATTAAAAAAATATAATAATAATTTTGCAATGCATGCTGGGTACTAGCATAGTACAAGACTCATCCATGGCTCCCAGCATGCATTGCTGCATGATTTTTATTTATTTATTTTTTTTTTAATGGTCACCATTGTTGAGGTTCACAAGCTGATTGTTGATGTCTGTGTGAGTCTAATTTTGACCATAGATTAAAACTTTTTGTGGACAAACTGTTTAGAAAGTCCTTCCTAATAACTATCACAGAAACCGTGGCTCTTAGAATCACTTTTACTATAATCAATATGTTCATTCAATCAGAAATTAGACACAATGAGTCTATGTTCAATCTCTGTGAGATCAGCTCACTAATAGATGATTGTCATCATAAATATATAACAACCAACTACTGATCATTTCCTCTGGGCTTTTGAGTTATAACAAACATGTTCGAAAAACACATGGTTACAACAGCCAGAGAAAAAAAGAAAACAAAACTACTAACACAGAAGTCAAGGGTCAAGAGCCCAACTAAAGCAGACACTGATCTCTAACATGGTTACTTCAGTTGAAATAATAAATCAACATCTAAACCTTAGTTAATTCTCAATAAGATCTTCTGTAGATGTCTGACAGAAATAAAGTCAGTCTGGTTATTAATAAGTGGAGCTGGTGATGCTGTTTGTGGGGTTGTTTAATCAGATCTTGAGATTTAATGTATTTTATTTCAATTGATTTCATCTAAGCATGTGTCTAAAGTCAGTTGTTGTTCTTGTGTTTCTCTTTCTGTCAGTGATTCTGTTTGTTAACAGCACGTGTTCATCACTAATGCTCAATCAGCACTTAATTAATCAATTAACTGAACTCAACTGAAATAAGTTCAGTGCACTCACAATTGTTAGATTTAAAAACTTAAAAGTTTTAAGACAATAAGTTTCATCAAATGGTTTGAGTTATCCTAACTTGGGTTTTTAAAGCAAACAGTTTACTCAAACGGTTTGAGTTACCGTGACTGGTTGGGCATATATCTAATTTAGTGAACTCAACTGAAATAAGTTCAGAGTACTCATAACTATTAGTTTTAAAAAACTTAAATATTTTAAGACAATAAGTTTCCTCAAACGGTTTGAGTTAACCTAACTTGTCAGGTTTTTAAGGCAATCGGTTTACTCAAACAGTTTGAGTTACCCTAACAGTTGGGTTTTACAGTGTATGCACAGGAAAATAATCAGATCTGAAGCCATTCGTCAATACAGCAGAACGTGGGTCTGTATAGAGCACTCTGATCCACTGCACAAAATTTTCACCTAGGCCAAATTTATCCAAAACAAAGAAAAGATAGGACCATTCAATCCGATCAAATGCCTTCTCCGCATCCAAAGACAGTACTAGCCCCTCTATGGATTTCACTTTAAAGGCGTAAATAATATTTAAAAGGCGTCTAATATTATCAGATGAATTTCTACCCTGTATAAATCCTGTTTGATCAGGCCCAATTATTGTAGGCAGAATTTTTTCAAGGCGCATTGCTAAAATTTTAGAAAGCAATTTCCGGTCAACATTCAGTAATGCAATTGGCCTGTAAGAAGAACATATGTCAGGACTTTTACCCTTCTTTAATATAAGTGAGATATAAGCTTCTCCAAGGGTCCTTGGTAATTCTTTAACCACAAACGAATAATTAAACATATTAAGCAATGGGTCTACTAGCACCTCTTGAAATTCCTTAAAGAACTCTCCGCAAAACCTATCTGGCCCTGGTGATTTACCATTCTTTAGAGCATTAATAGCATTAATAACCTCCTGTCTAGTAATAGGGCCATTGAGAGATTATTTTTGTGTACCTGAAATTGTTGGAAGATTAATCTCTAACTAGAGCTGCTCTAACTGCTTGTAATTCTTTCAATAAATCTGCTGAAGGAGATCTATTATACATTTTTTCTTTAACCAATAATTGAGCTTCCAAGGCCCTTTGATTCACCATTATTTGACTTTTTTTGGAGGAGGTATATGAAATAATTAGCCCCCTTGCAAAAACTTTACAAGTTTCCCATAATAAAGATGGATTATCTGTGGATAAAGAATTAACATATAGAAAATATTTAAATTCAGAAGAAAAGTAAACTGAAAATGCACTGTCTCTAAGGGTTGCAATATTAAGGGTGAATCCCATTTCTCTGTCTTACCCCTTCCCCTACGTCTTACCCCTAGCCCTTGTCCCTCGAAACCGAGTGGTAAGCACTAGGGGTGAAAACATACCGCTATGAAATGAGACACCACTTGGTTACGGTTACGTCATCATACACCGTCGCTAGCTAGCTGCTACGTCACCAGAGCCGACAACTGTCGATCACGAACTTTGGATCGTTTTACAAACTTGTTAAAACTGTAGACATGCATGGAGTCCATTCAAGGCTAGTCTGCGGGACTGTTGTGCAAATCAGCAATGTAACGTTAGCGTCGCAAACTAGCGATTTTTTAAAAACGTTTCAATTAAGAACATGGTTGCAAATATATATGTACAGGACTGTCTAGAGCACAAAACAAGACTGTCGTAATTTTTAAATAAATTATTTAAGCCGAAAATACTTGATTGTTGCCGGTTGCACAGTGTGTTCTGGGTACCCCTTGGTTTCAAGTAAGCTCGCGAAAATGCTTGGTTTTAAGGGGTATCTACCCCTTCCCCTTAGCCCTACCCCTCGATCAAAATGAGAATTGGGATAGCCCTTACTCTCACGTGAACGCGCAAAACTAAGGGGAAGGGGTAAGGGGAAGGGGTAAGACAGAGAAATGGGATTCACCCCAAGTCTCCACTGTATAACATAGTCTACAGTATTCCTAAATTGCAGCTCCATAGTGACGCTGGCATGATCTGACAATAAAATACTTTCTATATTACAAGATAATACTAAATGCAAATCTGTTTTTGGCATAAAAAAATAATCTAACCTTGACTGACAATGATAGGAAGTAGAAAAATATGTATATTCTTTATCAGCAGGGTGAAGAGCTCTCCAGACATCTACAAAACCAAGATCTTGACAAATATTCTGAAGAGATCTTGCTTGAGCAGTTAGAGATGCAGAGCTATGTGGTTGCCTATCTACAAGAGGATTCATTACACAATTAAAATCTCCCCCAACAATAGTTAAATCTGCTGGTCTGGCAATCATTTCCAAAAACACTTTAGTAACAAACCCAGTCAACACGTGAGATCACGCGATGATCACAGTGACATCACACCATTCTCATCTGGTGATACTCACAGTGTGAGTAATATGTGAGCTCATTGTGAACTCAAAATGTTGAACAGGAGGGGGGTGTTAGACATCTACAAAAGCGCTTATTGAGAATGAACAGAGATTTAGATGATGATGTTTTATTGTTTTGTTTCACGTTACCATCGTGGTGAGTAGTGTTTGCTTTAGTTGGGCTCTTGACCCTTGACTTTATAACATTATATTTTTTGGGGCTGCTGTAACTGTGTTTGTAAAGCACATTTGTTATGGCAAGAAAAACCAAAAAGAGACTGCAACCAGGTGATATTGGTTTGTTACTGACGATAACAGCGCAACCATCACCTAGATTCATTATGTAGTCTTTGTGAGGAGTCATTAATCTAAAGCTTTTATAATAGCTTTGTGATTATACAGTGTAGGACCCAGCAGTGACATAATCGCTTATGAAAGATTTTAAAAGCATGATAAGACACAAATATTTTGAACTACTGTGTCATCAAGACATCAAGAATCAGTGTATGAATCTCAACAACGGTGACGATCAAAACCTTTGTGCTGCAATGCATGCTGGGTACCTAGTCTCTGTGCAGTGAGTGCACTTTGACCTCAGATTAGTATGAGCACACAGTGAGGGCGCTGTGAGGTTACACTTTTAGCTCACTGTTACCTCACATTGTGACCTCATCACGAGTATCCTGTGAGCTCATGGTGACATCACTGTGAGATCAAATTGTTGACTGGGAAGTCAGATGGATGAGCTGGAGGATAATACATATTTAGTATGAGAATAGTTTTACCTTGCCACACACCTTCAATAATAACATAGCGACCATCTCTATCTTTAATACAGTTTAAAACTTTGAATGGTAAATTACGTTTAATGATAATAGCAACACCTCTACTTCTAGTGATGAAAAATATATCTGCCCAAAAACACCCTGCTGTAATTTTAAATGTTCAACGTCACTCAAATGAGTCTTTTGTGAAAGAGCAATTTCGATATTTCCCTTTTTCAAAAAAGTAAGTATCTTTCTTCGTTTTACAGGATTATGGATGCCTCGAATATTCCAAGTACAAATCCTAACCCAGCCAGCAAACTTATGTGGGGCCCAGATGGGTGGCACCTGGTCTATCTAACTGGGCCCCAGCCAGTTTTGTCCGCGGTTTCCATGAGGGCCCCACATGGGTCAGCCCATATGAAACAATGCAATGAACTCTGCTCAGTATGCATACTACAGAGTGCTAAAAATAAGACTGAAGCAGCACTGCAGTTCTTTAGGTAATTAAGTGATTAATCTAGTACTGATTGAGCATTAGTGACGAACACCTGCTTAAGAAAAAAGAGACGAGCAGAAACACAACAGCTACTATTGACTTCCAGCCACAGCCTGCAAAACAACTGAAATAAAATACATTAAATCTCTGAAGATCTCAGCAGAGGAGGATTAAACAACTCCACAAACAGCATTACTAGCATCATTATTACTAACCAGACTGACTTTATTTCTGTCAGACTTCTACAAAAGTTTTTGAGAATTACAGAGGTACAGATGTTGGTTTAATTGAAAAGTATATTTGTCACCATTATGGAGAATAGCGTTTGTTTTAGTTGGGTGGTTGGCCCTTAAAGCTTTAACTCAATCAGTATTAGATTAATCACTTAATTATCTAATGAACTGCAGTGCTGCTTCAGTCTAATTTTTAGCACTCTGTAGTATGCATACTGAGCAGAGTTCATTTCATTGTTTCATCTGGGCTGACCCATGTGGGGCTCTCATGAAAACTGCGGACAAAACTGGCTGGGGCCCAGTTAGATAGCCCAGGTGCCACCCATCTGGGCCCCACATAAGATTGTTGGCTGGGAAGAACTCTAGACATTAAATTCTGTACAAACAATCAGTGTATGCATAATACAGATAATCCCAAAATATTTTCCTAGAAGTGTACCCTTCAGAAATCTGAGCTTTAAACAAAAATAAAAAAAAACAATAAAGCACATAAAACTCTACAAGGGAACAAACCTGCCAAACATGCAGGAAGGACTATTCTTACTCTTTTCTTCTGCAGGCAACTGCCTACCCCCCAAACACCACCCACATCCTTGAACATAGGGTAAACACAAACCCTGCCAAGCTCCCAGCAATATGATACAACTTCTTCCCTCAGTGAATTATTTTGTTCATGTAACGTCACCACATAACTACCCGCGAGAGTTTGCTATGCTAGCCCAGGCTGTCAATGAACGCAGTCACGTCATCTGGTGAGGCGAAGCGTTTCATTGTCCCGTTGATTGTCAGCCTCAGAGTTGCAGGATACAACAGGGCATATTCGATCTTCATCTTCTGCAGTCGTTTTTTGACATCGTCGAAAGCTTTGCGTTTCTTTATCACCATCGCAGAATAATCGTTGAAGAATGAAATCCTCGGTCCTGCGTCAGCGCTCCTCTCGGGATCCATGCCAACATGACGAGCTGCGTTCAACACTCGCTGCTTGTCCGTAAAGTTATGAAACTTTATGATGACAGGTCTGGGTCGTTGCGCAGGTCCTGGCAATGGCGCCAAAGAGCGATGAGCACGATCAAGCTTGATCCGCCCTGCTTTCGTTGTAATCTTCAAGTAATCGGGCAGCCACTTTTCGAAGAAATGCACCGGATCACTGCCTTCGGTTCCCTCTGGCAACCCGAGTAGACGCAAATTACACCTGCGCCCGCGATTCTCCAGATCATCGATGTGCGCTGACATGTCGTTCACTTTTTTTTGAAGATCAGCCACCGTAGCTTGCAGGCATTCGGTCGAATTCTCCACACCCGCGATCCGCTCCTTCGCCTCGCCCACTCGCTCGACCAAGGCCTGGAACTGAACTGTTTGATCGCTTATCGCGGATAGGACAGTATTCACTTTCTCATCTATTACCTTGGTAATGTTTTCGGTTAATTTGTCCAAAGCTTGAGCAAAGTTGGAGTTGGACCTCTCCTCCTCCCGACTATTCACGCTCGCGTCGTCCATAACATCCTGCTGGACGTCGCTGATAGTAGAACTTTTCGACGCAATCTTCTTAGCTTTGGGCATTCTGTCAGATCCTTTTAAAAAATATTGATCAAAAGACATGGCACAGTAACCCTCCAAACAAGCAGGATGATTTCACTGAGTGAAAATATAAATTAACCGAATATTTGAACTAATGTCACGGGAGCTCACCAAAATGCGTGTCCGCTCTACGACGCCATCTTCCCTCCTAAATTTCATATTTAAAAGATCTTAGTTACCACAGAGCGCACACACATATATGATACAAAAATAATGATATCAATCTTCATACCAATTAATGTTCATAATACTATTATTGCATAGCTACTGCTAATGCAATAAAAATAATAGCAAGAGATGCAAGAAATCTGAATAGAAATAACATATTATTGACATGACTTTAAATAGTTAAAGGGGTCATATAATGGTACATGCACTTTTACAAGTTGATTGTACTGAAATGTGTGTTAGCAGTGCCTGTACACAACCATCATAAAATGATAAAAATCCATCCAGTGTTTTTTTTTTAATCTCCTTATTTGTTTTACCCTGTCTCAAATCAAGCCGTTCGACCGCAGACGCCACACGGTCGGACGCCTCCCACGATGGTTGATTGACAGCAGTGTTTCAACACAGACCCGCCCTTGCTCGTGAGCGAGCTGTCAATCATAGTCCGTGCGTCCTTGTTGATATACGCTGGAGCTGTCTATGAGCAGAATGGCGTCTAAGCGATTGTGGTGTTCTGTTCTCGGGTGCAATAATGAACACAGCAGTCATTTTGATGTTCCTAAGTCCGAACCGCTGAAGACACAGTGGCTGAGTTTTGCTTTTGAAGGGAATATTCCCCACGAGCAACGTCAATGTTTTCATGTTTGCGCGAATCATTTTTCACCAGACTGCTTTATAAATGAAGGTCAGTATAAAGCTGGTTTTGCTAAGAAGCTGCTCCTGAAAAAAGAATCGGTACCAACTATTCGTGTTCCTGCTGAACCTCCAGAAGAAGTGAGTATAACGTTTAATTAACCTTTATATTAATCTTTATATTAATCTTTGCAAATCGCTAGCACGCTTCACGATGTATGTAGATAATGTTACGCATCACTGACAAGCCTACATTTACCGAATTTATTTTTCATGACCATTAGCTGTAACATCAATCTGTCAATGAACTAACGTATCAGTAAACACATAGCGTTCGTATCTCACTACTCTACCTGACAGTACACACAAAAATAGATAAAAGTGACATTACGTTAACCAACCATTCAGAAACGTCCCGTTCGAGCCTTAATTGTCGAACTTCTTCGGGGCCGTCATCCTGTTCCGGGTCCAACTCCGGTTCAAATTGATACGGTTGCATAGTATCCTCAGAGACTCCCGCTGCCATTCTTCAAAATATACCCTCAACTGTTGTCAAGGCAACACTCCACGTGTGTTGTGTCAAAAACGCCCCACAGAACAGAGGGGTGGGGCGAGCAAAGCTCATTAGCATTTAAAAACACACGCACTAAAACGGTGTGCTGAAAACAGAGCTGTTTTTGAGCAGGTAAAATTAGTGTTTTCTTACAATACTAATGAGAATTTTTAATTAAAGTATATTACAAACTTTCAATTTAGACCCTAAAGAATAATATTAGCTTGTACAAAAATGGCATTATATGACCCCTTTAAAGCACACGTTGTGATGTATGCAGCAGCACTACCTACCACCTGGATGCTCTCCCCTCTTTTCTCAGTTGTTTCTCTATCACCCTGTTCAATTCTTCCACTTCACTAAAATAGTAAATGGAGAACATAATCACTGCTAGGTTAACAGAAATACTGTTAACGCTTAAAAAAATTATACATTGGGCATTGTGTAAAAACAATTCCAATACTTGACCAATTTATTTATTTATCTTTTGTCATACTATTGCCTGCCCTGAGCTGTGTCCTTGAAAACACTTCATATAGAGTACAGTACACAGTAAATGACACAATCTAACACGTGGTATTTTAACAGTCAATTATTATGATGGCCTCTCTGTTATGACTATTAAAATGTCATATGTCTCAACCAACATTATAAAACCATGTCAAAATGAGGAGATGTACTCATAACATGTATTGTGGGGTAACATTAAACAGGCTGACTGTGAGCACGTGACAGTTAAAACATTAAGATTATTTTAGCTTAATTAAAATGGAAAAACAATGAGTAATTAACAAGCTTTCACAACGAACGTGTGTAACGGTGGTATTTTATTTTTATTTTTTTAAAGGGACTTTTATTTTGACGGGTTGCCCGTTTTCAGTATGTTCGCGGGAGATGCGAAGACGCCTGGGAAGAGGAAGAGGGAAGAGCAGTTTTTACGAGAGAGACGCACCATCTTCGCTGCGTGAAAGATCGGCAGTTTTTACAGTGGGAAACGTGAAAGAAGAGTAATGCACAGCTAATCTGAGTTTTTGCGAGTCCAGTGAACACTAACGCTATCGTGTGAGACGGAGTTATTGCAGAAGTTCGGCTGATTGCGTCATCGAACAGAGATCGGTGTGAGAGACTGGCTGAGAGCACGCGAGAGAGAGAGAGAGAGAGAGAGAGAGAGCTGCTGGAGCCGCGAGTTTCCTTCTGAGCACTGTTGTTTTTGCGTGCATCATTCGAACTGTGAGCATTTTTGAGAGTATTGCTGCATTCCCGAGTCATTGAGTTGTGCTTTAGAGTGAGAGACATTCATTATTTTCTGCGTGTCTTCCAAGTGCACTTGACAGCGCACGAGAATACGTGTGTAAACTGGAAGTGAGTTTTACACGGAGTGTTTGATTTTTTCCACTCGTCCTTGAGTTTTCTTGCATTTTTGTCGAGACTGTTCATCGCCAGAATCTGTTTTGTTTTTGGGAAGTACTTGAGTCAGTGCGTGCTGTGGCCGAGCTGCGCCATTTTGTTCCAGAAAGTTTCTGAGTTTTCCTGGACCACGCTGAGTTTTTGCTGTGTTTTTTTGTTTTTTTATTATTACCCTGCCATCCTGACGACATCTCCTCATTGTCCTGACCCAGCTGTTCATTAAGTCATCGCAAGTCATCTCATTAAATTCTTCGTTGTTACGGACTGGTACAAATGTTCTTTGCACATACACACACATGAACTCTTCACTGATATAAATTTAACTGTACTGTGAACTTGAACTGGATTGGTGTGGGAACTGAATCGTACATTGATTCATAAGAGTTGTTCAAACATTTGAACTGAGTCAAGAGTTATTTCAGAGTTCATTTGAAGTTAATTATTTCAATCCAACTGCAAGAGTCATTTACATATTTCGGAGTTTCGTTTGAGAGATCCAGTGCTGTTTTTGAAAATCAGTTTGTGTGCTCTGATATTGAATTTAATTCTGGGAAACTTGTGTATATGAAGAGTTAAAGTGTTGAATGGTTTACCAGAGCTAGAAGAAAACTTCAGAGAACTTGCCATCAATTACTTGTTTTATTTCTTTCTTTCATTAAACTAAAGCCAATTCTTTCAAAGCAAAGTCCCATTTCCTAAAAAAGGAAAAAAATTATTAATTGTTAACGGATCATACAGTCTACAGTTATCTGTGCAAGTTTCCTTGGAGTAGGGGCGTCTCACTTACACTATTAGGTTTAGGAGGGTGGGACTGTGAATGATTTATTTTACCTCACATGAACATACTTCAGGGAGCCACCGTACTGACACGTACTTACCTGAAGCCTACTTTTCCTTTTCCTGTTGTTTTCCAATAGTGCAAGCTAAAACATATACACGCATAGTATATTCTGAGACTCGAAGCACTAGGGTGGGGGACCAAGATCCTTTCCTCCTTAAGTCTTCCAAGGACACATAGTAATTTCCCCTACAAGGCAGGACCTACAGCCCTGTTACACGTGCTACAGTTTATTGTGCTGTCAATAATTCAACAGGCTTATCATGCTAACAATTCATTTTACAGCATTACAGGCTAATATATGATGGCTATGAATTCAAGACTATTTAGCAAATCACGATCACTTCGGCTACGTTAACTTTCCAATGAAATGCATCACAATTGTTTTTAATGTTAAACAAATAAAAATGTATTCACATTTGATACTCACACTCCGACTGTCATCCATCTTCGCTGGTCCTCTAATTCGGTAGGTGGCGTTGTCACTAAAAACCTAGGGTCCTAGAAATGCGGTCCTAGTTTAAAAGCCTCCGGTTTTGCAGGCAGATGCTACTCCTCACAGTGATGTCACCATGAGCTCACAGGATACTCGTGATGAGGTCACAATGTGAGGTAACAGTGAGCTAAAAGTGTAACCTCACAGCGCCCTCACTGTGAGCTCATACTAATGTGAGGTCAAAGTGCACTCACTGCACAGAGACTAGGTACCCAGCATGCATTGCAGCATGAAGCTTTTGATTGTCACCATTGTTGAGATTCATACACTGATTCTTGATGTCTGTGTGTGTCTAATTGCTGCCGTAGTACTAAAAGTTTTGTGCAGGAGACATTTTTTAAAAATTTCAGTAGCAGTTGGTCTCATTCAGGGTCATATAGCAGCTGTAAACAACACCAAACTAACAAATAAAAAAATCCACACCAAACTAACAAATAAAAAAATCCACACCATGTCTTTAAAGATCAGCCTCTGAATGATATCAGTGAATCGAGCCACTAGATAATGATTACATCACTATTAATAGTCAATCACAAGCACGTAATCACACAGTTACAGCAGACAGAAAAAACTAAGATTAAAATTTGATGGTCAAGAGCCCAACTAAAGCAAACCCTGACCGCCACAATGGTGAGGTCACACTAAACGTTTTCAATAAAACAACTAAACTTCTGTTAATTCTCAAATTATTTTTATAGACATATGACAGAAATAAAGTCAAATTGTAATGTGTGAAGCTGGTAATGCTGTTTGTGGAGTTGTTTAATCAGATCTTGAGAGATTTAATGATGTCTTGTATTTCAGTTGAGTTCATCTAAGGCTGTGGCTGAAGTCAGTTGTAGTTCTTGTTTCTCTTTCATTCAGTGATTCTGCTTGTTAACAGCAGGTGTTATCTATAAGGAGAGTAAATATTTAACTGAACTGTATTATTTTGCACATGAGAGATCTAATTTAGTTTTGTGGATCACCATTGTGGTGGAGAGTAGAGCCTGTGCTTCAGTCAATGATGAGCCACAAACACTGATGTTCTGCTGTTTATTTAAAGACAGTAACTGTAGAGTTGCTGATACACTGATGATCTCTTTGTTAAGTGTTTTACCGCATGCATGTGTGCTATAGTTGATGATAAACTGCAACGATTTGAGGTTAAAGTCATGTTTTTAGCAACTTCACTATTACAGATTAAATGTTTGCAGTTTTATATTAAGAAATGTTCCTTAGTAGAATCAAATTAAATAAGTTTACCAAATGTTTACACACCATCACAACAATTTTACAGCATGCAAGAGTTTGCTGTATTTTTACAGTACAATTGTAATTATTGATTTACAGTACTCTTGTAAATTTACAGTCTTACTGGCAACCAAAATTGCCAGTAAGTTACTGTAAATTTTACAGCAATTTTTTACAGTGTGCCTATGAAAACAAATATAAAGAATGTCTCTATGTAGGCTCTGCTGTTCATTATAAGCATTAAAGTGTTAAAATACAAACATTACATTCTAAACCTAAAAACAACAGATTGCTTGTTATTTTGAAACAGAATTTAAAACAATTTAAACAAAAAAACACAATGTTAACTTGTAAGAGGTACGAGGAACAAACACAATCATTCGTCTGAACAGAGCAATTATATTATATTATATTAATGGACAGTTCCAACAATAGTGTCTTTACTGTTACTGCTCTCATAAATATGATTACTTGTGTTACATGTAGGGTTTTAAACCTACATTTAATTTCTAACAAAAAAATATTTGAGCAAAATGTGTATTTTAGTCAGAATTATGAGCGGTCTGTTTGTTTTGATGCACTATTCAAATTCGTTTTAATTTTAATTATCGATTAGTTGTTGTAGCCAGGCCTAGTTTTACACAACCTGTAAACACAAGCCCAACACAGGCAGATGTGTGCAGTCCATAGCATTAACAACCTTGATTACAATATCAATGAAGGTAAAAAAGGTTCTTTCAGTGGAAAAGTTTTACACATACTACAAAATACATTCACAAGAAATGAGAAGTACTTTAAAGAATGTTTAAAATGATATCAACTCACATGAGAAGATTTCAGTCATTTCAAGCCTAAAGCAAGCTGATTTATTCTACATCGAGTCACCTCATGGGGGCCGATGAAGGCCAGATGAATCCTCCACACTTTTACTTGATGAAGGAAATGCCCCTCTTTTCAAAAACTTTTCATGCTGCATACATGGCAGTAGTGGTCAGTATGAAGTCTATCATATAGTCCAGTAGGTTACAGTCCACCTTTGGTTTAGTTGTCTTGATCTTCACCCCATATGGTCTCAGGACCTAAAAATGAGAAGAATATATACACAATATTAATAAACAACTTGCTGGAATACTCAGTTGTTATTGGTCAGTTGCACACTCTCATCTACACTCTTAAAAAAAGGTGACAGAAAGAACCAAAAAGGGGGTTTCGCAGTGATGTCACAGAGGAACCTTTTTTGGCAGGTTAATGTCAGTACCTCATCATCCACTACTATGCCCTTTTTCATCCCGTGGAAACTGCCACTGGTGGTTCAAAGAGTTCCTGCTTTCACAGTCCTTCTGATGAATGGTTGAGGCTGGGTACATAGGATCCTGTAAAAAAAAAAAAAAAAAAAAACAACCTTTCATTAGTTTCTTAATTTTGCCAACCCTCAGACAACACATTACCAAGTTAAGTCTGTCATAACTTAAATATATTGGGTTTCTTCTGTGTGTATGTGTATATGTATGTATATATATGTGCATGTGTGCGTATGTGTATGCATATATATAGTAGAAACTTAACTTCCTGTAAAGCTGCTTTGCAACGATTGTATCGTAAAAAAGTGCTATACAAATAAACTTGAATTGAATTGAATTGAATTAATTTTAATAGGTTTAGCACAGGTATAATGATGCAAAATGACAAACAACGATAATGGAAAGGTATTTTTAAGCTGAACAGCAGTCGGAATAGAAACAAAATCAAAGCAAGTCAAAGTATTTTGGAAGTTCAAGCATCCATCTATTCACTCTCCAAACCAAATCCTCTCTAGGGTCTTGGGGGCTGAAGCGTATCCCAGCATCTTGGACCACAAATCCATCCAATTAATGGTATTTAAGCAATTTAGTAACAATTATACAGTAACTGTCAACATTTTGGAAACATTACAGTGTTTTTGGGGAAAAAATAGTAATATTGCAAAATATAATTACACGTTAAAAAGAACTGTTGTCTATTTTAATATATTGTAAATTGTAATTTATTCCTGTGATCAAAGCTGAATTTTCAGCATCATTACTCCAGTCTTCAGGGTCACATGATCCTTCAGAAATCATTCTAATATGCTGATTTGCTGCTCAAGAACATTTCTTATTATTAAAACAGTTGAAAAAAGTTTTTGCTTCTTAACATTTTTGTGGAAACGGTGATACCTTTTTCAGGATTCTTTGATGAATAGAAAGTACAATTAACAACATTTATTAAATGTATTAAACAATTTAGTAAATATAAATCTTTTCCAACATTGTAAATGTCTTCACTGTTACTTCTGATAAATGTAATACACCCTTGATTAATAAAAGTATTAATTTCTTTATTTTCTTACCACAAATGTTTGAATGGTATTGTTTCCATAATAATGTTAAGCAGCAAAAACTGTTTTCAACAAAGGTAGTAATCAGAAATGTTTCTTGAGCAGCAAATCAGCATCTTGGAATGATTTCTGAAGGATCATGTGACACTGAAGACTGGAGTAAAGATGCTGACAATTCAGCTTTGATCACAGCAAAAAAAAATTTCATTTAAAAATATATTCACATAAAAAAGTGGTATTTTAAATGATAATATTTTACAATATTTCTGTTCTTACTGTATTTTTAATCAAATAAATACAGTAGTGGTGAGCAGAAGACTTACTTAAAAAACACATTCAAAAAACATTTAAAAAAATCATTGAACAGTAAACTTTTGAACAGTAGTGTCCTGTATGTTTAAGGTTTTATTTACTAGTAACATGGTACATAGCGACTTAGAGATGTTGTCCGACAGGAGACTCTGCGCTCCTCTGCTGCACGGCCATCAGCATATAATCTAGAAACATAATATGCAATTTATCACAGAGCCAACGATATTTAGCTTTATTTAAAGGAAGCAAGCTAGAGCAGAAGTGAAACGCAGAAAAGAAAACGGTACACACACACACACACACACACACACACAAACAATTTCTTAAAAAAAAATTATTAACATTCATGTATTTAGCCCAGTCAACACGTGAGATCACGCGATGATCACAGTGACGTCACACCATTCTCATACGGTGATCCTCACAGTGTGAGTAATATGTGAGCTCATTGTGAATTCAAAACGTTGAGCAGGTTGAGAGGAGGCAGCTCAAATATCAGTCACCGGGGGACATTCTACTTCCTGTTTCTCAACACTATCACAGAGATATCACAGTGCTCTCACATGATGAGCTCATGAGTGCACGCCCAGCTAACAGATTTCTGTTATAAGAACCTTCTCCAAACATACAACTGACTTCCAGACACAGCCTTCGATGAAATCAACTGAAATAAACAAATCACCAGCTTCACTCATTATTAACCAGACTGACTTAATTTCTGTCAGACATCTTCAAAAGTGCTTATTGGGAATTAACAGAGATTTAGATGATGATGTTTTATTGTTTTGTTTGATGTTACCATCATAGTGATTAGTGTTTGCTTTAGTTGGGCTCTTGACCCTTGACTTTATAACATTATATTTTTTTAGGCTGCTGTAATTGTGTTTGTAAAGCACATTTGTTATGGCAAGGAAACCCAAAAAAAGACTGCAAAGAGGTGGTTTGTTATTGATGATAGCAACAACACAGTCATCACCTAGATTCAATATGCAGTCTTGGGAAGTCGTGGCCTAATGGTTAAAGAGTCGGACTTGCACTCGTAATCCAATGGTTGCGAGTTTGAGTCTCGGGCCGGAAGAGATTGTAGGTGGGGGGAGTGGATGTACAGCGCTCTCTGTACAGCGCTCTCTCTCCAGCCTCAATACTACGAATGAGGTGCCCTTGAGCAAGGCACCGAACCCCCAACTGCTTCCCAGGCACCGCAGCATAAATGGCTGCCCACTGCTCCGGGGGTGTGTATACTTTGGATGGGTTAATTGCAGAGCACAAATTCCGAGCATGGGTCACCATACTTGGCCGTATGACACGTCACTTTCATAATCATTTATGAAGAACTACAACAGCATAAGACACAAACATTATTAACTACTCTGTCATTTAAACACAAAGAGAAACATCAAGAATCAGTGTATGAATCTCAACAATGGTGACAATCAAACGCTTCATGCTGCAATGCATGCTGGGTACCTAGTCTCTGTGCAGTGAGTGCACTTTGACCTCACATTAGTATGAGCACACAGTGAGGGCGCTGTGTGGTTACACTTTTAGCTCACTGTTACCTCACATTGTGACCTCATCACGAGTATCCTGTGAGCTCATGGTGACATCACTGTGAGATCAAATTGTTGACTGGGAGGTTTGTGTCACTACCTGTCAAAACCTTCCTTTAATGAACTGTAATATAACAGATGCATGGTGATATAAGAAAATATGTTGTGAAAAAAAAAATGCATATGAATGCACATTTCTTCTATGCTCACCTGTGTTTTCTGCATTTCTGTCAGCAGCTCCCTACAGAAATTTTGAAATCTTGGAGCTTCTCTTCCTTTGTAGAAAGATTATATTATCACTCCTGAAACCACAGAACAATTTTAATTTATCAATATTTGTTTACCATGAAAGATCAAAGTACTTTTGAACTAATGTTAGATTCAGTTCATTCGTGCTTCATGTTAAGTGACGTCCATTAACAGTATACAGCACATATTTTAGGTTAAATAAGTTAGACAACTTCCAATAAACCATTGACAAACTGACAGCAAACCCTTTACAAAGCTATCAAAACCTCTCATCTACACATAAAGATGTGATTAAAAACCCAAACTTTCATAAATAAGAGCTCAAGCTTCAGAGTTAGCATAACATACACTCAAAAAAATGATTCGGTCTAAATTTACATTTTATGTAATTCAATTGCATAACAATTTTCCATCCATTTAGATTACATAGTTTTAACATAAAAAAATCAATAAATTTAAATTAAAGTCCCCACACTGCTCAGTGTCCATGTGTTTCCACACTACAGAGTGTTCAAGTAGCATTGAAGCAGTGTTGAGTTAAGAAGAAAATTATGTGATGATTGATCATTAATGATGAACACCTGCTGTTATCAAGAAGAATCACCGAAGGAAAGAGAAACACAAGAACTACAACTGACTTCAGCCACAGCTGAAGATGAAATCAACTGTAATAAAAGAAGACATTAAATCTCTCAAGATCTGATTAAACAGCATCAGACTGACCAGATTGACTTTATTTCTGTCAGACTTCTAGAGAAGCTCTTATTGAGAATTAACAGAGGTTTAGATGCTTTATTGTTTTGTTTGAACTCACCATCAAAGAGACCAGAGTTTCCTTTTGTTGAGCTCTTGGCTCTTGACCCTTGACATTTTGGTGTTAATATTATGCTGGTTGCTTTAATTGTGTGATCATTTGAAGCACGCTTAGCCAGCAAAGTCAAGTAAAAAAGAGTTGCGGGTAAATGATCCACTGATCTCATTTCAAGTTCGATTTCTGATTATGTAGACATTATACTGTTTTAGATTTCTTCATAGCTTCATATCTTGCAGTATGGTAAATATCAGATAATTTGAATAATTTACAAATCACTTTGTGCACATAACGTTTAACGCTGTAGCAATACAAAGACCACAGACATCAAGAATCAGTGTATGAATCTCAACAATGGTGACATTCAAGAAACTATTCAGATGAAACTCTGAACATCACAAAACAAGCTACTAAAAGTCACAACTATAAAAGCATACGTAAAATAAAATAGTACGAATAAAAGAAAATAATCAGACAATTCAGCTGCGTTGTTTATTCATGCTGTAAAGCATGCTGGGATACATGGGAGAGTCTTGTACTACGCTGGTACCCAGCATGCATTGCAACATGAAGCATTTTGTTGACTTTCACCATTGTTGAGATTCATACACTGATTCTTGATGTCTGTGGTCTTTGTACTGTTACAGATGAAAACTTTTTATGCACAAAGTGATTTGTAAATTATTAAAATTATCTGATTTTACAAGACTACTAGATCTGAAACCACATAAAAAATCTAAAGCAGTACTACATTCATACAATCAGATGTTGGACTTGAAATGAGGTCGGTGGATCATTTGCCCACAACTCTATTTTTTTTTTCTTAGCTTTGCTGGCTAAGCTAAGTGTGTTTTATATGAACACACAGTTAAAGCAACCAGTGTCATATTAACACCAACATGTCAAGAGTCAAGAGCCCAGAGCCCAACAAAAGGAAACACTGGTCTCTTTGATGGTGATTTCAAACAAAACAATAAAGCATCTAAACCTCTGTTAATTCTCAATAAGAGCTTCTCTAGAAGTCTGACAGAAATAAAGTCAATCTGGTCAATTTGATGCTGTATGTGGAGTTGTTTAATCAGATCTTGAGAGTCTTCTTTTATTTCAGTTGATTTCATCTTCAGCTGTGGCTGAAGTCAGTTGTAGTTCTTGTGTTTCTCTTTTCTTTGGTGATTCTTCTTGATAACAGCAGGTGTTCATCATTAATGATCAATCATCACATAATTATCTTCTTAACTCCAGCACTGCTTCAATTCTACTTGAATTCAATTCTACTGTAGTGTGGAAACACATGAACACTGAGCAGTGTGGGGACTTTACTGTGAATTATTACATAAATGTTACCTGTTTCATTCACGTATGACTGATGGATATGAATCATATTAAGTTTATTGATTTGTTTATGTTAAAACTATGTAATCTAAATGGATGGAAAATTGTTATGCAATTGAATTACATAAAATGTCAATTTAGACCAAATCATTTTTTTGAGTGTACCTCGTCTGAAAACAGATGCTAGCGGACTTTTTCGAAGACTGTAAAACATTTCTGTGAAGTAAATATTCAACAGAAACATGTCAGTTACATGTAAGAAAGTGTCTGGAAAAGTTGTGTGTGATATTTGTGTGATTTTAGGGACTAAACTCACCTGAAAGCAGTGAAAACAGCAGCGAGAGACGGAGATTTACTGTTCGTCAGTTACAGTGTTGTGCACCGTTTCCATGGAAACTCCCGCCGCTGCAGCGTTTGAATGAGCGCGCGAGTCCATTTAAACACGTCACAGTCATGCAGCATTCATAAACCTCTTAAAATCTTTCTTTAAATCGCGAATTTGAAACTCATTTTGTAGTTCTACGACCAATACATTGGTGCAAAATGTATGATAGTGGGATAAATAAAAAAAAAATAAAAAAATAATATTTTAAGATTTGTATCACTCAGCCTTTTTATTTCATTTAAAACATGATTTTTATACTAAACTTTGCTTTTGCTAAATAAGCATAATACATTTTTTGAGTCATGCAAAACAGCATTAAAATAGGAGTAAAAAGTATAAAAGGACTGATCTAAAAAATTAATACTTTATTGAGCTTTAATTGAACACAACTAAAAGAAAATGAGTCTGGAATGAGTTCTGGACCAGGCAGCTAGGAACATTTAGCTCACTTGATCTCACTTTCCAGAAAAAAATATTTACAAAAATGTTGATTGTGAAGAACCATTATATAGTCTAAAGAACCTTTTATATTATTTTTTGGATATTAAAGGTTCTTTATGGAACCATACACCCTGCCAAATAACCATTTTTTTAAGAGTGTATTGTTTGTAATAACTGACAACACATTTGCCAAATTTGATTGTTTCATTTTCAGAAATCATGAGATTAATTATGATTATTTTATTGAGCCCTATTTTTTTTAAGAGTAAGAAATAACTAAATATGTAGTTAATACTTTTGAAAAACCATGGGTTATTTTGTAATGGTTCTACTAAAAATGCTGTGGTAAACCATAGTTCATTTTGCAATTACTATGGTTTTCTACAAAAACTATAGATAAATCATGGTTACTGCAGTAAAACCATGATTAATTTTGTAGTTACTATGGCTTTACTACTAAAACCATAGTTAAACCATGGTTTATTATGTAGTTACTATGGTTTTACTACAAAAAACATAGTTTAACTATGGTTACTGTGGTAAAACCATGGTTCATTTTGTAGTTACTATGGTTTTACTACACAGTAAAACCTCCAGTGTTAAATCAACACTCCCAGTGTATATATAATCCACACTCAGAGTGTTAAAAAAGTAACACTGAAGCAGTGTTAAAGTTAATGAGATAATTAGTTTAGTAATTGAGTGATGATTGAGCATTAATGAAGAACACCTGCTGTTAACAAACTGAATCACTGAAAGAAAGAGAAAAAAAGAGACAAGACGAGCAGAAATACAAGAACTACAACTGACTTCAGTCACAGCCTTAGATTAAATAAACACAAGAAAGAAGACATTAAATCTCTCACGATCTCAGCAGAGGATGATTAATAAACAACTCCACAAACATCATCACCAGCTTCACACGTTACTAACCAGACTGACTTTGGATGTTGATGTTTTAGTTTTGTTTGAATTACCATTATCGAGGTCAGTGTTTGCTTTAGTTGGGCTCTTGACCCTTGACTTAAAGCATTACAGTTACTTTGGCTGCCATACCTGCGTGTTCGACATGTTAGTTATGGCGAAAAGAAAACAAGCCAAGAGAAAATGTGATCAGTAGTTGGTTACGTTTATAAAGATGTAATCAGGGTATAGTGGCTTGAGTAACTGAATTAATTTGGAGTATAGTCACTGATAGATTTATTAGTTAACTTTGTTATTGAGATTCTGTACATAATGACCTGAAAGTTTAATCTGAAAGACTTTTGAAACTTATTCTGCACTGAAAATGTACTTTTCTTCATCACACAGACTTCAAGAATCAGCATATGAATCTCAATAATGGTGACAATCAACATAAAGCTCCATTTTGCAGTGCATTCTGGGAGCACCAATCAAAACTCATCCATGGCTCCCAGCATGCAATGCGACATGAATAAATTATGCAGTTGTCTTAGTATTTTCTTTTATTCTTACCATTTCCTTTTGTTTTGCTATTTTGTTGTGACTTTAGTAGCTTGTTTTGTAATGTTCACAGAGTATCTGTTTATCTGAATATGTTGATTGTCACCATTGTTGAGATTCATACGCTGAGTCTTGATGTCTGTATGATAATGCAGTTTTAACCTTTCAGTGCTGATTTACTTTCAAAAGTCTTTCAGATTAATCTTAAAACTGATGGATCAAGCTTTATATTTTATGTGAACAAAATAAATTTTAATCACTCAGTGACAATGCTCTGCATGAAACCAGTTATGTGCATCACTAAACGCTGGTGATTTCTTTATAGAAGTCAAACCAACGACACCTGATTGCCATAACTAACATGTCTAAACAAACACGCTGTTATGGCAGCCAAAGGAACTGTAATGTTTTAAGTCAAGGGTCAAGAGCCCAACTAAAGCAAACACTGACCTCGATAATGATAATTCAAACAAAACTAAAACATCAACATCTAAAGTCAATCTGGTTAGTAACGTGTGAAGCAGGTGATACTGTTTGTGGAGTTGTTTAATCATCCTCTGCTGAGATCTTGAGAGATTTAATGTCTTCTTTTATCTTGTGTTGATTTCATCTAAGGCCGTGGTTGAAGTCAGTTGTAGATCTTGTTTTTCTGCTCGTTTCGTCTCTTTTTTTCAATGGTTCAGTTTGTTAACAGCAGGTGTTCTTCATTAACCCCTTAACTGTCACCCACAGTTTTGAACAGAGACATTATAGTGCACTATCCAAACTTAATTTTTTATAATTCATGAATGAAAATATTTTGTAACATGATTTTAATGTACCATTTACATGGTAATGCAATGTCTGATTTTAAAATGGGTTTCAAAGGATGAATTTTGAAATTTTAAGTTTTCTACTGATAAATAATTTCTTATGATTTCTAATTCGTGATAGAGAAAAAGGCAACTAAGAAGACTTTCTGTGACAAAGGTCAGAATTCATGTCATGATGTAGATTTTTTTCAGGTGCACTCTTGTCATAAACAGAGGTGTCAAATCCAGGGTCAGAAAGTAAAAGTCCTGCCATGTGTTTATTCCACCCATGAACTCAGCAGCTGATTTCACCAGAGGAGGAACCAACTCATTCCTTTCAAGTCACAAGCAAGTTTCGAGTCAAATCCCAAGACCTCAACGAGTTGAGGTAATTAAGAGATAATTGAGAGACTAATTAAATGATGATT
Source organism: Onychostoma macrolepis (assembly GCF_012432095.1). NCBI lineage: Eukaryota > Metazoa > Chordata > Actinopteri > Cypriniformes > Cyprinidae > Onychostoma > Onychostoma macrolepis. The sequence continues at coordinate 6,415,002 of NC_081155.1, forward strand.
GTGCATTAGTGATGAACACCTGCTGTTACTGTGAATCACAGAGGATCAGATGTTGATGTTTTATTGGTTAAAATGATACCACCATCATGTAGATCAGTGTTTGCTTTAGTTGGGCTCTTGACCCTTGACTCCTGTGTTAGATCTCTCTGTAGCAATGCATGTGCTGTTGTAAAGCGGAGAGATCAGTGCTGTGCAGTGAGCAACTGTTAGTTGTTTTCATATGATGAGGTAATCATTAGGTGCTTACCTGTTTGCATCCAATATACTGTGTGTATATATATACACATACAACATTTTTCATTTTTTTAATTTATGTTCTGCTTTTGAATAAACAACTCTGTGAAACCACAGTACGCAATGAGTTTACTGCTGTAGCAGTTATAGAGAAAGAATTTTAAATCTAATGCATTTAAATATTTAAACTCCAGTCCTACTCAGACACACACAGACATCAAGAATCAGCATATGAATCTCAACAATGGTGACAATCAACAAAATGCTTCATGCTGCAATGCATGCTGGGTAACACCACAGTATGAATAATTATTGTCACCACTGTTGAGGATCGTATGATAAGTGTTCATGTCTAAAAGCCTGAGCAATATAATTCTTAATTTTTTCCAATATTTAATATTACGATGGCATTTGTTTAATAGTAAATTCCTGCAGTCCTGTAACAGCTGAACGTCAGTAAATAAACCAAAGAGAGACACCTTCATGATGTTCATTCAAGTGACATAAAAGCCAAAAGTGTAAGCTCATCTGCTTCCTCAAGCTTTTAATTCAGCAATGTGCAAATGTTTGTTGTGAAGCAATATTGCAATTGCTTAAAAGCAATCTATTCTCAGTTACTAAAAGGGTCAAGAGCCCAACTAAAGCAAACACTGATCTCCATGATGGTGGCATCATTTTAACCAATAAAACATCAACATCTGATCCTCTGTAATTCTCAATAACAGCAGGTGTTCATCACTAATGCACAATCAACATTTAATTAGTCTCTCAATTATCTCTTAATAATCTTGGGATTTGACTCGAAACTTGCTTGTGACTTGAAAGGAATGTCTTGGTTCCTCCTCTGGTGAAATCAGCTGCTGAGTTCATGGGTGGAATAAACACATGGCAGGACTTTTACTTTCTGACCCTGGATTTGACACCTCTGGTCATAAATTAATCTATTACTTTTCCTACATAATTTTTTAACAGAAAAAGTGGTAAAATACCTATTTAGGAGTCTTAGACCTTTCCAACGATATATAGTTTGTCATGATTAGATTAGGATTTAATTGTAAAATAGTGAAGTAAAGGTAGGCGTCCCACAGGGTGGACGGTGACAGTTAAGAGGTTAATGCTCAATCATCACTCAATTACTAAACTAATTATCTCATTAACTTTAACACTGCTTCAGTGTTACTTTTTTAACACTATGAGTGTGGATTATATATACACTGGGAGTGTTGATTTAACACTGGAGGTTTTACTGTGTAGTTAAACCATGGTTACTACAAAAAAAACATGGTTAATTTTCGTAAGGGTTTCAAGTCACAAGCAAGTCTCGAGTCAAATCCCAAGTCCTCAAAGAGTTAAAGTTAATGATTAATAATTAAGTGACTAATTAAATGATGATTGTGCGTTAGTGATTAACACCTGCTGTTATTAAGTATCACAGATGATCAGATGTTGTTTTATTGGTTAAAATGATGCCACCATCATGGAGGTCAGTGTTTGCTTTAGTTGGGCTCTTGACTCGTTTCAGGAGATACTTTTGTTGCATCTTTGACCACCAAGTTTAAAGGATGGGCAAAACATGGATAGTGTTTCTACCCAGTCTTATGCACTGCAGAAACCATATTCGCACCGTTGTCTGTGATAACTGCAAGTACCTTTTGAGTTACGCCCCATTCTTCAGCTATTCTTTTCAGCTCTGCTCTAATATTGTCAGTTGTATGCTGTGTATTGAAATGCCAGGTTTTTAACACAAATTTCTGCATTTGCCAGTTGTTAATAAAATGACAGGACACAGTTAGATATACCTCTGTGGACCTTGAGATACTAGGTGACAGAAATAGATATAGGCTAAAAAAAAAGTATAAAATGTTTTAATAAAAAAGGTTGGTACCTGGATAATGTCCGCCTCTCTGAAAGGATTCTGCTAAATAACCCTGCCTCAAGCCAGAAGATGGGGGTCGTGTCTCTGTTACCTCCTCTGCTCGCCTCAGCTGTACTTCGTCGTGCTCTTTAGGGTGTTTTACTTTTAGATGCTTTATCATATTTGTGGTATTGCCACAGTGGCGTATTGTTTTTTGACAAATGTCACATGAAGCTTCATCATTGTTAACTGGAGTGAGATAACTCCAGATTATGCTTCTTTTTCTTTCAGTCATGACTGCAGCCACACTCTCGATTCCCTTTTTAAACCTGCACTGCGTGTGCTTGCCTTTGACAGAGTGAGCGAACGCTGTCTTGACAAGCAGAGATACAGCGGAACAAGATGTAGTTCCCATTGCCGTTCCTATTTAAGCAAATATTTCAATAATATATGGCATACTACTATTATTAAAATATCCCAAAATCACTTGTTTAAAAAAAAAAAAAAAACAGATAGGATCGATACTTCTATTTGAAAATAAATCTTTTTGATACAACGCCAGTATCGAAAATATTGATACTTTAGGATCGATCCGCCCATCCCTAGTCTCTAGAAATTAACCCTTTTGTGAACCACTTGGCTGAAAAGCTTAAAGCTTCATGAAGCTTCATCTCGCCATCACTACCATTTGCACATAGAAATAAAATAAATTTGGTCTGAATGATATCCTGGTCCTCTCTTAGGCTCTATGGGCAGTGAATGGTGGGTTCCACATCAAACAATTTCAGCCCCCCAGACCTAAACCAGTTCCTCGAAATAACAGTTCATCCATAATATCTGCCTTTGAAATGGGAATCGGTGATGAGGAGTGGGAAAGACTACAGAAGGCCATTGACTGGCCTATTCCAGATCAAGAAATCACTCGTCTGGATCAGAGCACAAGTCCAGTCCACTCAACTTTCTCTATTATGGGACTCAAAGAGAGTTACAAAATGGGAGAGAAGATCTATGTTACTATCACAGCCAGAGACCACCGCAAGAACCTGAAAAGATATGGAGGAGATTATTTCAAAGCAAAACTTTTCAATTCAGAGCTAAAGGTGTGTGTGTGTGTGTTTTTATATATATATTATTTTTAAAAAAATAAATAAATAAATACAAATAAATTAAAAATAAAAAAAAATAAAAATCAATATACAGACGTTTGTCATTTGTCAAATGAAAATCATGTCACTGATTACTCACCCTCATAATGTTCCAAACTTGAAAGACCTTTGTTCATCTTGAGAACACAAATTAAGATAGTTTTGATGAAATCCGAGTTTCCTGATTCTCCATAAACAGCAATGCAACTGAAATATTCCCAGAGCCAGAAACACAGCAAACCCATCAGTAAAACAGTTCATGTGACATCATGATTCAACCACAACTTTAGCAAATCTTAACAAAGGTCTTTCAGGTTTGGAACGACGTGAGGGTAAGTAATTAATGACAGAATTTTCATTTTTGTGTGAACGATCCCTTTAAGTTTCACTTTTCCAACAGACAGTGGTTTTCTGCATTACACTTGTTCTTTTCTGTTCTTCTTGAAGGCGAGCGTGTATGGGGAGGTTGTGGATCATCGTAACGGGACTTACTCTGTTGCTCTTCTTCTGCCCTGGGAGGGTCAGGCACAAGTTTTTGTACGTCTTGAGCACTCCAGTGAGGTTATGCAGATTCTTAAGAAATACAGGGACTCTTCATTCCCACGCACCCACTTTAATGGCTTCTTTGAAGGATCAGGACCCAATAAAACCAGGATCAGAGAAGTAGTAGAATGTAATCTTAAGTGGGGTGCAGATGGAAGTTGGAGGAAAGGCGACTGCTGCTGTGAGCATAAGGATATAAGAACAGGGACGGTGTGGCAGTGTGAGAGACCGAAGAAACTTTCCTGTGACAAACTGGTTCGCCACTCAGGCGGACGTTTGGAAAACCCATTAAATCTTTTGGAGCAGCAGGTTTTTACAAAGTAATGATTCAAAATGAATTTCAGAATAACTGTAGAATTGCAAAACAAACAAACAAAAAACTGTACAAAATGTCTCTCTCTCTCTCTCTCTCTCTCTCTCCAGGAAATTAACAAATGTTGCTATTAATGGAGACAAAAAAATAATAAATGTCCTTCCCAACACTTCAGCTATTGGTATGTTTACATAATGATCTCCATACATTTTGACCATGTCCTTTCCTGTTTGGGAAAAAAAAAAAAAAAAGAGAAATAAAATAATGGTTCTTTTTTTTTTTTTTTTTACAGAAAACCAGAATTAGGCTTGAGTGCTTATTTTTGTTTATTGTTAGCAAATTGGTCTATGGCAATTGTTGCACACACAACATAAGCGACATTTCTGCGAACACAATATTTAAGCCATACTGTAAAAAGTAATACCTAGATCTAACTTATAAAAAATGAGGCAAGTGGCTGCATTGGATGTTTTAAGTTGAATTAACTTGCAGCCTTTTTTAAGTATAATAAACACTGAAAATATAATTAATACAAACGCAACAAAATCAAGTTGAGTTAAGTAATAGTAAGTGATCCACTATATTTACTCAATAAAATTGTCAATAGATTACAAGCAATATTATTAATTAAATTCAACACATAAAAATTAATTAGAATTAATCAAATGAGATGATTACAAATTAACCATTCAAAATGAGTAAAATAGCACAAAAAATTAAGTAAAATTTTAACAAAAATATTGGTTTCATTGGACAAAAAACACTATGCTAATGATACTATCTTATGCATGTCAGGCCAGTAGTTGGCGATCAAGAAACACTGCGCAAAAACGTAATATGCATGCACATGATGTCACCTTTTCCACAAATTCATGTTTTTGTTATTTACATGGAGATGATACAGGCATCTTGTTCAAAAGCTTGTGTTTCCAGGCCCCCAAAACTGAATTTTTGAAGACACCTGATGTTAACAAACAGAATCACTGAGAAAGAAAATCATGTTTTACCATTGGGTCACCATCACGGTGGTCAATGTTTGCTTTAGTTGGGCTCTTGACCCTTGACTCTTTAACATTAGATATTGTTTGGCTGCTGTAACTGAGTTAGACAACAGTTAAGATAAGCCAAGAGAAAAGATGATCGGGTGGTGTTGGTTATGTTTTGACATCATCATCTGATCTGAATCTCTGAGTTGGATTTACCGTATCAATTTTTGCCATCCTGTGATTATACAGTGTAATAGCTGGAATTTTCAGCATAAAAAGGTTTTTAAAAGCTCTCCTGATCAAATAATAAAAGATACTAAAAAAAAATTTTGTCTAGGCACACAGCCATCAAGTATCAGCGTGAGAACCTCAACAATGGTGACCATCAAATGTTGCAGTGCATTCTGGGTGCCACCAATCAAAACTCATCAATAGCTCCCATCATGCATTGCATATTTTTAGTAGTTTGTTTTGTGACGTTCAGAGTTGATCTGTTTATCTGAATATGCTGTTTATCACCGTTGTTGAGATTCATACTCTGATTATTGATGTCGGAGTGTGCCTAAAACATATATTTTTTTTGGAGCAGAGCAATTTTTAAGAAACCCTTTGGATTATACTGAAAATTTCAGATCTTATACTGTAGAATTACAGGACTGCTGTAATCAAAGTAAATATAATTCAGAGATTAAGGTCAAATGATGACGACAATACATAATCAAAACCACCTTTTCATTTGGCTTGTCTAACTGTTGTTTAACTCTGTAAAAGCAGCCAAACAAAATCTAATGTTAAAGAATCAAGGGTCAAGAGCCCAACTAAAGCAAACATTGACCACCGTAATGGTAACCTAAACATTCAGATTTTCTCCTTCAGTGATTCTGTTTGTTAACATCAGTTGTCTTCAATAACTGTTTTTGGGGCCTGGAAACACAAGCTTTTGAATAAGATGCCTGTATCATCTCCATGTGAACAACAAAAACATGAATTTGTGAAAAAGGTGACGTCATGTGCATGCGTATTACATTTTTGCACAGTGTTTCTCCATCGCCAACTACTGGCCTGGCATGCATACTATTCATTAGCATAGAGTTTTTTTTTTAGTTTTTTTTGGACCAGTGAAATCAATATTTTTTTATTTATTTTTTTTCCAAAAAGAAAATGGTCAAAACATACACGGACCACATATGAGAGGACAGAGATCATCTGAAATCAAATGTAGTTTCAAAATAATTCACGTAGCTACAAAACATTTCATGTGCATGTTTCTTTGCTTTAGGCACAATGGAGAAATGCAGGTCTGGCATGATGACACCAGTTCCTGCAGGATTTTATTTGAAAGATGTTTGGAAGTCTTTTGTATGCAACACTCGACAATTCAGTCCTGCACAAATGGCAAACTGTCTTAAAAACAAGATTGTTTACTTCATGGGAGACTCCACCACAAGGCAGTGGTTCGAGTACTTAGAAAGAACAGTGCCAGGCAAGTATGACTCAATTTCCAATGTTCAATTTAAGACTCGATAGTAGTGATGGTGAAATAAAGCTTCATGAAGCATTAAGCTTGGTTCACAAAGGGTTAATTTCTGGAGGCTTCATTTGCTCACAATACCACCTGGTGGCCAAAGAGTGTAAAACAAGCAGATATGTTACAGACAGAGGTGTAAAGTCCAGGGGTCAAAAAGTCCTGCCATATGTTTATTCCACCCATGAACTCCGCAGCTGATTTCACCAGAGGAGGAACCAAGTCATTCCTTTCAAGTCACAAACGAGTCTCAAGTCAAATCCCAAGTCCTCAAAGAGTTAAAGTTAATGAGATAATTAAGTGACTAATTAAATGATGATTGTGCATTAGTGATGAACACCTGCTGTTATTGAGAATTACAGAGGATCAGATATTGATATTTTATTGGTTAAAATGATGCCACCATCATGGAGATCGGTGTTTGCTTTAGTTGGGCTCTAGACACCAGAGAACCGGTGTATGAATTTCAACAATTGGGACAATCAAAAGCTTGATTCTGCAATGTATGCTGGGTATGGTATCTGCGCAGTACACTTTGATTTCACATTAGTATAAGCACACAGTGAGGGTGCTGTGAGGTTACATTTTCAGCTCACTGTTGCCTCACGTTGTGTCACGAGTACTTTGGGAGATCATGGTGAAATCAGTGTGAGATCAAATTGTTGATTGGATTACACACTTGTCGTTCAAAAGTTGTATGACTTTCTCAAGCTACAATTATAATATTTGTTTCACGTATCTTTATTAGGCATAAAAAGAATGGATCTTCACACTCATTCTGCAGGTGGCCCACTGATGGCTGTGGAGTTGACAAATAATATCATTGTTCACTGGAGGGTACATGGTGTTCCTTTGCGATTTGGTAAAGTTATGCCGATAATTGACCTGCATTATATCAGTAATGATATTGATGAAATAGCCGGTGGGCCTCATGCAGTCGTTGTCTTCACATACTGTGCTCACCTGGTTTTTCACCCGATAACATTTTACGTATATGAAGTGGCCAAAATCCGCCAGTCTGTGGTTGCACTGCTGAGCCGCTCCAGAGACCACTGTCGTTATCAAGTCTGGAAACACTGCAGGACTAAAGGTACACTTGCTCACTTTCCAATCCTACTGTATTTTAAACTCTTTGAAATGTTGTATAGTTGGTATAGTATTTGTTGTACATGAAAGTTTACACAGTGTTGGGGCAACGGGACAGAGGTATCAGTCAATAAATGAGAAAAAAGTAACTTGAGTTACTTAATTGAACAAAACAAACAAACAAAAAAAAAAAGTCAATTTGAAAGTAATGTATTATACTTTACTAGTTACTTGAAAAAAGTAATCTGATTACATGACTCAGGTTACTTGTAATACGTTATCCAGAAACACTGGGGTTTAAAGATGTGTGCTTTGGTGAGGTTCAAGCCGTAAATCATGGTGCTCACAATGCCAAAATCATGGGCTTGACTCCCACTGAAGTTACCATGCTTGAACGGATATCATTTTAAGGCTTCAACATGGATGAAAACAGATGATTTTACTGTTATTTCTTTCCGTGGCAGGAAAGGTATATTATTGTTTGGGAAAGACACACTTGGCAATAAAGCGCTTTCTGATTCTGATCTGTGTTTTTCCAGAATATTTATCAAAGTGACTGGCACATGTTGCAGTTGGACACAGTGATGCGGGAGATGTTCAGAGACATTGATGGAGTCATCTTCTTAGATGTCTGGCAGATGACTTCCTGTCACTATCTGATTGAACACATTCACCCAGGACCTGTTATCATTGCTAATGAAGTCGACATGTTGCTGTCATATGTCTGTCCTGCCTGAGGTCTGTTCAAGTTGATTTGGTTCCATAAAGAAAATGAGAAACATTCCTGGTCGGGAGAAGGCTAATCAGGCTGTTACTTAACCAGAATTCCTCTAACACTGACCCGATGGGAGCGTGACTCTCAAATTAATTCGCTCTCACCTAAGCAACAACAACATGGAACAACTTAAAAATGACATATTGAATTTGAGACAATAGATTAAATATCTGCAAAGAGACAGAGAAGAAATGTCAAAGGAGCTTCAACAAACTAAAGATGAAGTGAGCTAAATAAAATCAACTTTAGGAAAACAGCTAACAGAAGTCAGAGCAGAAATGCAAGAGGAGCTCTCTGCCTTGAAGTCAATCCTCCACAGCAAGGATGAACTCATTAACAGTTTGAAAGAAAAACTAAATTCTGTTCCAGCACTTAAAGAGTCTTCTCTTGAACCATCAATGTGCCCAGAGATCCTCATGAAAACTCCTCAAGCTGAACAACTAGCAATGAAGAGAGAGTCTCACAGCTCGACTGATCCAGCAAATCAGATTGATATCTCCGCTGCAGAGGACCCGAGAGAAACACAGGCTCTTATCCTGATCAACTGCTTTCTTTAAATAGGCGGTTCGTTAAGCGCTAAGAATTTAAATCATTAACGATGTTCGCGCAGTGAAGTGGGCTCTTTACATTTTCGCGCTGTTGTGAAGACGCATGACACGTGACAACATCAACATGGCGGATGTAGTACGTCCGAATTCCATTCATACTACCCTCATTCATACTATATAGAACGTACTTTTTTAACGGTCGAGTAGTACGTTCGAATTCAAATGTAGTACCTACACAAGTAGTATGCGATTTCGGACGCAGCCTTGGTTCTGAACAACATGCTGAGGACATCTACTGGTCAAACGCGTGTAAATACAAAGGGAAGACTGGAAACACAAGCTGCAGTACAACACAATTTAATAACACAGCAATATACAATATCCTTAAATACACTGAATGGGCAGAATTTGTTAAACTTTACATACAATGAAATATTAATGATTTTAGATGTAGTTTTTGTTTGTTGTAAAACATGAAGATTTTCATACTAATTCATATGGTATTGTATGCTTTAATACAGTAACTTTAACACACATTGTAATGGTACACTGTTATATCAATTTATGTGAGGTAACAGTGAGCTAAAAGTGTAACCTCACAGTGCCCCCACTGTGTGCTCATACTAATGTGAGGTCAAAGTGCACTCACTGCACAGAGATTAGGTACCCAGCATGCATTGCAGCATGAAGCTTTTGATTGTCACCATTGCTGAGAATCATACACCGATTCTTGATGTTTCTTCTTGATGTTGTTGCTAAATTACACTGTAGCTCAAAATGTTTTTGATTTATTATGCTTTTAAAGATCTGCAATAAGTAGTATACTGCTTGATTCTGTATTGTGTAATTCAAAAGCTATTATAAGTAAAATGTTTAACATTTTACAAAAAAGTGCATACGGTGTCTGATTTTGTTGTTTTCATCAGTAACAACAAACCAATATTGTCTGGATGTAGTTTCTTTTTGGTGTTCCTTACCATAGAAAATGTGCTTTACATACACAGTTACAGCAGTGCACAAAAAATATAATGTTATAAAGTCAAGGGTCAAGAGCCCAACTAAAGCAAATGTTAATCACTTTGATGACAACATCAAACAAAACAATAAAACATCTAATTCTCAGTAAGCGCTTTTGTAGATATCAGAAATAAAGTCAGTCTGGTTAGTAATGAGTGGAGCTGGTGATGCTGTTTGTGGAGTTGTTTAATCATTCTCTGCTGAGATCATGAGAGATTCATGTCTTTTATTTCAGTTGATTTCATCGATGGCTGTGTCTGGAAGTCAGTTGTATGTTTGGAGAAGGTTCTTGTAACAGAAATCTGTTAGCTGGGCGTGCACTCATGAGCTCATCATGTGAGAGCACTGTGATATCTCTGTGATAGTGTTGAGAAACAGGAAGTAGAATGCCCCCCAGTGACCAATATTTGAGCTGCCTCCTCTCACTGATCTCACATATTACTCTCACTGTGAGGATCACCGTATGAGAATGGTGTGATGTCACTGTGATCATCGCATGATCTCACATGTTGACTGACTATAGATTTACTGTCCTCTGAAAACAACTCAACATACAGCCATTATTGTCAAAAAAGCTGGCAACGAGTACACCCTATGTGAAAACAGCTATACGTCGTTTGACCATGCAAAGCCGCATGTCCTATTCATCATGTTCATGTTTTTGTCTGCTTGACAGGACTATACAAATTTGTCTATCTTGTTTTAGAGCAGTTACAATTTGGTGCTTTGAGTACAATTCTCTCATACTGACCACTGGATGTTCAACATGGCACCTCGTGGCAAAGAACTCTCTGAGGATTTGAGAATTAGAATTGATGCTCTCCACAAAGATGGCCGAGGCTATAAGAAGTTCGGTAACACCCTGAAACTGAGTTACAGTACAGTGGCCAGGGTCATCCAGAGGTTTTCCAAGACGGGTTCCACTCGGAACAGGCCTCGCAAGGGTCGATCAAAGAAGTTGAGTCCTTGTGCTGTGCGTCAGGTGCAGAAGCTGGCTTCAAAAAACAGACGCAGGAGTGCTGCCAGCATTGCTTTAGAGGTTGCAGAAGTGGAAGGTCAGCTTGTCAGTGCTCAGACTATACGCTACACACTTCAAGATACCCCTCCCTTCAGAAACTGGGCCGAACCGCAGTTTTCCAACATAATAACGACTCCAAACACACCGCCTTGCTGATGAAGCTGAAGGTGATGGAGTGACCAAGTATGTCTCCAGACCTGAACCCTATTGAGCACCTGTGGGGCATCCTCAAGCGGAAGGGGGAGAAGCACCATGTGTCTAACATCCAGCAGCTCTGTGATGCCATTATGGAGGAGTGGAAGAGGATGCCAGCAACAGCCTGCGCAGCTCTGGTGAACTCCAAGCCCAGGAGGATTAAGACAGTGCTAGATAGCAATGGTTATTTGGACAATAATGGCTACATGTTGAGTTATATTTAGAGGACAGTAAATTTGTACTTCTATACAAGCAGGTTGGGATGAAAGAATGGATGAAACGCATCCGTGTTTCACTCCGTCTCGAATCTCGCTCACGGAAAGCGCTCGAGAAACAGTATCTCTTTTGCGGCTCGGTACACTTTCAATTTTTTTTTTTAATAAGAGCAAGAGACTGTACGACAACCACATTACATGATTTGACAGATTTTTACGTAGAGAGCGTGGCAACGCACCGCATTAAAATAAATGATAATTCATGTTTTCATAATCGCTGACCAAATTCAAAAACGAAACTAAAATTAAAACATATCTGAGAGCCTGGTGTTTGGGGCCCTATGCAGCTTGCGTATTCTGCGTATAGGGAGGATTGGCTCTGATGGTTTGTAAAGTTTTAAATATGGATATATGGAACACCCACTGCTTCACTTCAGACTTCGATATCTCAAAACTTACTGCTATTATAAAGCTTGAAATTTTTTAGGACATGTCAGGACATTTTTAAATAAAACTCAGATTGTATTCTTCTGAAAGTCATATACACCTAGGATGGCTTGAGGGTGAGTAAATCATGGGGTAATTTTCATTTTTGGGTGAACTAACCCTTTAATGTAAATCAAGACACTACTGTCAATCATTCAGGGCTCCACCCACAGGGAGACAGAAAAAGCTGTAAAATGTTTTACCACGTGTCCCAAACACTACGGCCTGTCACACTGAAAGAAAGAAAGTGAATTAATGCATGAATAACTAATACACTTAAAATTTCTGGTCGTAAAAAAGGACTTTAATTAATTGATCATAAACACTGAATTATATTGTGTGTATTTTGTCAGTAAACATTTGGTATCAAGAGTGAGAACACTTACCGTTATATTCTCATAAACATATTCATCCATCTCAACATCACAAGCTTCAGGGGTGTCATCATTTGGTCTGGAATGTTTCATCTTTGCCATTAAAAAAAAAAGACAGAATAGAGAGAAAACTGAATTTAAAATTTCCCAACGCATATATCTATCAGGTCACCATAACAATTACATTAGTGTTCACATTTACTGACTGTAACAATAATTTACCGTTACATTCTCATACAAACGTTCAGTCGACTTCACATCAGCTGCTGTATATCTGTCATGAACAGGTCTGGAATAATTCATCTTTGCCATTTCAGAAACAAAGACAAAAGCAGAGACAAAATATATAATGTTTATAAACTTTAAATTCAGACTTTCAGTCTTTTAGTTTCTAGTTCATTTACTGATTACTAAACTCGATTTTCTCACCTGAGTTTTGAGTGTGTCTTTTCTCTTTTTCATCCTGCTTCTCATTAAAAACAATGAATATGTTACATGAAATAGTATATAATTAATATGTTGTATTAAAACAATATTGGACTCTGATGCATTTCTACTATGGGATAATATTTTATTGGTCAACCTTGTGGAGCATTATTCTCATTTTATGTCTAAGATGAAAATCTTAATATCAATAGTTAGAAAGTTATCCTGACAACTAAATGTTTTCTTTATTATTCTTATTAAAGGTTATAAACGACGTTAAGTACCTGCAATCAAATACTGACCAAATCAGCAACATCGTGGTGATAACCGCAGCTCCACAAAACACTCCAATGGATATGTACAATATCAGAAGATGTCCTACAACAGAGACAAAAAAAATAAAACATGTAAACAGATTCATTATATTCACTTCAGAAAGAGTAAATGAGCTGCTCTACCTTTAACAGTGACAGTAACAGCATCTGATCTCTGAGATCCATGTTGATTGTGAGCCTCACAGTAGAAGCGTCCACTCTGTAGTGCACTGAAACTCTGTCCAGATCCAACAGCTGAGCTTTGATTCTCCTTAAACCAGCTGATTTCTGCAGGTGGGTTTGAATCACTGCTGCAGATCAGAGTCACTGAATCACCTTCCCAGAACTGACCTGACTGAACGATGGACACTGAGACGTTCCTGGGTGGGTCTAAAACAAACAAATAAATAAATAAATAAAAAATATACATTTATTATAATTTACAATTATTATAATTTACATCCACAATAAATTTGACATCACAGTTGCTTAATTGTCATTAACTCACACATGACGTTTAAAGTCACAGCATCAGAGTATTTCTCTCCATGTTCATCGATGCACTTGTATTCTCCACTGTGATCAGATCTGATCTTTGAGATGCTGTAGATTCTTCCAGATCCTATAGACGTTCCTCCTTTAAACCAGCTGATTTCTGCAGCTGGGTTTGAATCACTGCTGCAGCTCAGAGTCACTGAATCTCCCTCCACTATTTCACCAGATGGACTGATGGACACTGAGACACACTTTGGTGGGTCTAAAGATGACAACAATGAAAATTGTAGCTCCAAATATAAACTCAACAAGTTATTAAAACTAGGGGTCGACCGATATGTGTTTTTCAGGGCCGATGCCGATACCGATTATTACAGACCAAGTGGACCGATAACCGATATTTTTAACTAATATATTATGTCTGATGTAAAAATGAATATTAATGTCAAATGTCAAAATTAAGAATAACAAGGGCTCTGACAAAAACTGCCTTCCCTGGTGTTGATTGCACTTCTTACTCTAGTCATCCTCCATGCATCCATCTACAATAAGGGTAATATAAAGAGAGAGTTAAAAGTGGGGCCACTGTATGCTTCATGATTAAGCCTATGAATACTGTACTACAGCTAAACAGCTTGGGGAAATGTAAGTATTTGGCTTCAATAATTTACATGTTAGAAATGTATGTGTAATAGCATAACCTCTCATAATTATAATATAATAAGTGTAAATAATTTAATTGTCGTCATAGCTCCATTGTAGAAGTTGTGAAGAAGACTGTAACTATTTTAATTAAACTATAACACTAATAGCCTGTTATAGGCACACTTGGTTCAATAGCCTATTGAAATGTCAAAAATTATGTCGTCCTAATCTTGGCCTTTGTGACAGTCTCTTAATCTTAGCCTATGTGACAGTAATTTCGATTAGTTTTAATTTACAGTGCAAATGAATCCATAAAACATTAATTTCAGTTATCTTTTAATCAAATGAGAGTTAAACTCAATTTTGTGGCAAACAAATCTGTTTAACATTAAAATTAAAACATGGAAGAAATAGCGTATTGTGTGATTTTTCTTTTAAACAAAAGTTGTTGTTGTTGTAGTAGTAGTAGTAGTAGATAAACCAAACTTTTATTTTGACGGGTTGCCATGAGGACCTCTTATGTGATATGACGATCGTTTTACTCAAATGAAACGGTCAAATGCTCATGAAGTAACTCTCAGAGCAGTTCTGGGGATGTTGTTCATGTATTTATGTCCTCATTTAGTGAGAAGGCAGATGCTGAAAACACCGCGAGCGTCGCGCACTTCAGTGTGTGTGTGTGTATAATCAAAACCGCGCATCTGTGCCATTCACATATACAGAGAATTCATATTTAAATAAGTCTTTTTGCAGCTTAGTATTTACAGATACTAGTCCATAGCGTGAGTCAATTTAACTTACCTACTTTTGATTAATTCATCCAAACTTTGACGAACTCCGTGCGCAGTTTATGCTTTCCCTTTATATGACTGGCTTCCGCGATTCCGTCTGCGTTTTCCCATCGCGGAAACCATAAATAGATAATATTGAGGTGTTTTGCAACTTCAGTGTAGTGGATTGTGATTTATTGCAACTTGAGCAAGGTCTGCTGCTGCCTTTGAGAGACAACTGATGCGTGATAATCACTGAAACTGTAGCAAGCGCTTTCAGTGTTAGAGTGCCTTAGTCTTCCACATTGATTGGTCTGAATCGTGACTCCCAACAAATGAGATGCGCGGTGGGCGGAGACTGCTCTAGGCCACAGAGTGGTGAGTTCTGACAGGCTGCATCAGAGCCAAATACCGCGTTTCAAAATTAAATAATTTTATCGGCACATCGGTTTTGAAAACGACCGATACCGATAATCATAAAAATGAGTAATATCGGCCAGGCCGATAATCGGTCGACCCCTAATTAAAACAAACTTATGAATCTGTACTCACACGTGACACTGAGCTGAACAGCAGGAGAGATGTAAATGTGTCCATGTAGAGCACAGCTATATCTGCCTGCATCCTCTCTTCTGACTGACTGCAGCAGGAGTTGATTGTTTCTGTCTCTTCTCTCAGTTAATGGCTGTGAGTTTCTGTACCAGATGAATGTTGCTCCGTCAGTCAGAGCGCAGCTGCTTTTACATGTCAGACGGACTGAATCTCCCTCTGTCACTCTCTCAGGAGACTCCACCTGAAGATCTGAACACAACACACACATTATATCTAGTGCTGCTGTCATACACTGATTATTATTCAACATAATGCACAGAAGAAGAGTGAAACCTCATGAAAGTCACCTGTGACAGTAAGAGTCACTCCTGGATGACCAAGCCATTTTCCATCAGGTTTATCAGTGAT